>NW_026607235.1:135000-157500 GCF_029890125.1 Rhinichthys klamathensis goyatoka | reverse complement strand
AGAGTGAGTGAGAGAGTGTGTGTGTGTGTGTGTGTGTGTGTGTGTGTATGTGTGTACGTGTGTGTGTGTGTGTGTGTGTGTGTGTGTTAGCAGCTCAGATTACCTCACAAACGCACTGAAAATTTCAGTTTTCAGTTTCACAAAATTTTATGTTCAACCCCGGAGTCGTACAAAGATGGAGAGACTCAAGGAGAACATGTAGAGCAACAGGACTTCATATAGTTATGAACAGTTAGTTGATGAGTTTATGTTTCTGATGTGGAGTTAACTCTCTTCTAGTCATTGATTAGCATATTCTGTCATGATAATCTATAAGTCACATTACATTCGCTAATGTTAACAAATACAACCTTTGATTTTAATAAGGTAGTAAATGTCGGAATTAATATTAACTAAGATTAATAAATGCTGAAGTATTGTTCATTCTAAGTTCATGTTAACTAATGAGCCTTACTGTAAAGTGTTACCGCTACACTGTAATCTCATCCTCATTACTGAGGCAAATATTCATGTGATATTCCGTTAGTAAAGTATGCTATGATAGTGTTTGTTTTATTAGAAGCTGCTTTTGTTTGCAGGTTACATGCACAGTAAATGATGCATAATTACATAATGCAACTAACCCTAACCTAACCATAACCCTTTAGTAAGTACATGTAGTGCATGAATATTACTCATACTTAGTGTGTAATGTTGCTGTTTGAGCATAACACATTTAACTAAAGCTAGAAAAGTGAAATGATAATGGAGCGCCCCTGTAACCTCCACAGACGGCCGCTCGTCTCCCGGCGTGTGTTACATCTCGTTTCTGCAGGGTTTGTTGAAGTGACATGTCTGAGAGAAGCACAGCTGGAGTCGAGCGTGGATAATCCACTCACAGACACAAAAGCTGTGCGTCTGACCGTCTTTACATGCAGGACGCTCTGAACTCTGGGTAATTAATGCATGTCTGAATAACAGAGATCGGACAGAGCACACATCTGCAAGAGAAGAGCTTCTGATCGACTGCTGTCAACATGTGACTAAAACACCTTTAACATGCTGTTAGACTCAATTAGGATCAAACTCATCATATTAAACGTCGAAATCAAACAAGAAAAGTACCGTCATTGAACAGTATGAAGCTTATTCTTAAAGTCCCCCTGTAGTCAATTATTAATCCCTTAAAACTCATTTTTTAATCACCGAAATTACATGTTTAAAGTTTTTTTTCCTTGCCTTAAAATATCTTGAATGTAACTCGACACCCTCGCCTCATTTAGTATGCGTGGTTCTATGAATATGCAGATGAGCCCCGCCTCCACTCACTCAGCTCAGAGATCCACTGGTTGACGATCACACGTTGATCTGATTGGTTACAAGGTCGTTTGTGACGTCAGAAACACCAGCGATTTCAAACCGTGTTTTTGAGACTGTCTTTGGTTCACTGCAGTTTTAAGGAGGAAATACTCAGCAATGCTGTCGACTTATGAACTTACACATGGTGTGTCTTAAAGCGTATTAAACACACCACATAGACACATAAACAACATTAAAAGCTGGATTTTCACCACAGGGCGACTTTAAAGAAGACTTTAAACCATCGTTGCCAAACCACAACCACAATCTTACTCTTTTTTTTCTTTCTTTTTTTTTTACCGCCAATTTTGTCCCGCCGTCCATTTTCAAATAGAAAACTCCCTTTTCACGTCATTTCCCATTCCACTTCTTGCATGTGTTTTCGTGACAACACATGGTTTGGGGACGGGATCGAGTCGCTGGGTGACGGAGCTGTAGTGTGTGTGTGACCCTGTCGCAGATCATTGACGTGAACACCACAACGACTTCAAGACTCCAGAGCCAGTCGTGTAGTGTAAACAGCACAGCGTCACAGTCGTGTAGTGTGAACTAGGCATAAGCTGAACAGCCAATCAGAGTTCTCTCTCTCACCGACGGCCATTCAACATGTCGAATCAGCCGAAAAAAACCCCACGAGGACCAATTTCAGCCGACGGTGCGGAACACACTGAGAAAACTGAGTCGCCGACGCACAAAACCGGCCTGGTGTATCCTGGGCTTTAGAAATAAACTGAACTGAAATACCTGACACTTTCCCGCCACACACACCGATGTCCCGTCGTGTCCACAGGGCGTCCCGTCGACGACTCGCCCCGACTGACGGACGTAGAACCTGAAGCCGACGGCCCGACAGTTCAGCTCACAGCCCTGATCACTCGACACTGAGCACACACACACACACAGAAGAGATGACAGAATCATTTCATCACACACAAGTTTAGAGCCGCACACAGTTTAAGACTTAGTGATTTGAACAAACTCGAAAACTGTGATCTCTAGCACGAATGAGAACAGAATCCGAAGCCTGTAATGACACACAGCAGCCACAAGAGGACAGCAAAGACCCACGGTGAGCCAGAACCAGTCGGAGAACTCCTGGAGTTATGAAAACTTCATTTCCAGTGTATCATTCTTCAAACTTTATGAGAACGTAACTTTTGAATGTTCTCTGAAACAAGTAACATTTGTAAACATCCAACTTAAAAGTTTCAGAAAAACATTCCATGTGTACGGAAGCGTATTGCATTCACTTGAAGAAAAAGAATCTACTCTTTTTTTCTGAATTAATGAGTTAATTATCTCAGAATTACAAGATAATTTTTCATGGAAAAAAGTTGTTGCTCTGTTTTTCTGAATTTCTGAGTTTTTGAGATAATCAAGTCATTAATTCAGAAAAACAGAGTAGATTTTTTCTTCAAGTGAATGCAATACGCTTCCGTACATGTGTGATGTATAAATAATGTTTTTGTGCTAATGTTTTTGAGCATTAGCACAAATAGCACTAATTAATAGCACTAACGTTATTAAAGTGCAGATAAATTAACGTTTTATTAACGTTACTGGAAGAACGTTTGTTTATAACATATAATGTTCCATGTTTGCTGTGGTGAAAATACACTAGTTTGTGTCATCAAGACAAAAACATAAAACGTTGGCATGAATTCATTGTCAGCCATAATTCCACACGAACCATAAACATGAATCAAACACTGGCGCAGCATCAAAGTTCATAAATCCGAAAGCATTCGCTGTTCCGCAGGATCCGACATGCCGGGAAAAGGTCCTGAGGCTCGGATGATTAACTCACTGAAATATGACTAACTTTAATTGCAACATGATCATTAGAGTTAAAGGGTTAGTTCGCCCATTTAAGACATGAAGTTGTATGCAATCCTTACCAGCACTATTAGTGCACACACACTGACCCACTCTGTTGTCCCCTCCCTGGTCAGAGTTCTGGCCGCTGGAAGTTTTTCAATAAAGTACTCCCGGTTATTTTCCGGTGCCACAAAACTGTGCGTTTTTACGTGAAAAAATGATTTGCGTTTCAAAGCTTGATTAATTTACCACACAAAAAACACGCCGGTCAAAATTCATACCTCAGTTTTAATCGGCACTATTTTCTATCCATTTCTATCAATCCGCGCTGCTGTCAACGTCAACAGTGCGCACGTTCCGATCAGGGGCCTATACCATGAAGGTAGCTGAACAAACTCGGAGTTACAGGATTAGTTTTGAGTTGACAAAACCAAACCGATGCAATCAGGCTTTATTGGTACCATGACGCAGCTCATCAACTTTCTCTGTCAACTCAGGCTTTGATCTTAAAGGGATACTCCACTTTTTTGGGAAATAGGCTCATTTTACAACTCCCCCAGAGTTAAACTGTTGAGTTTTACCGTTTTTGAATCCATTCAGCCGATCTCCGGTTCTGGCGGTACCACTTTTAGCATAGCTTAGCATACATCATTGAAGTGGACAAGACCATTAGCATTTCTCAAAAAAAAAATGACCAAAGAGTTTCGATATTTTTCCTATTTAAAACTCGACTCTTCTGTAGTTACATCGTGCACTAAGACCGACGGAAAATGTAAAGTTGCGATTTTCTAGGCTGATATGGCTAGGAACTATACTCTCATTCCTGCGTAATAATCAAGAAACTTCACTGCCGTACCATGAGTGCAGCAGGCGTAATGATATGACGCAGCGCCTGAAAATAGTTCCGTTGTGTTGACGGAAGGTGGCCTATTTTCCCCAATAGTAACCGACTGCAGAACCGCAGAACCATACGTCATAGCAGTGTGAGGACGACAGCGCCAGCCTGACAGTCTGATGCCGGAAGTGGGCGTGGCCAGGCATTGCGCTACTTCTGTGTTTTAGAAAGTTTAAAACAATGCTATTATGAATATATTTTTTAACGATTTCATTCAAAATATATATTTAAGAGATAGGCCTATATATATATATATATATATATATATATATATCAAATATTATAAAATATGATATTTATAAAATTATAAAGTATAATAACTATGTTTTGTCCTATTAACAAAAGACAGGCAATGTAGCCTATTAACAAATGTTAATAGTGTTTTTTAAGTTAAAATGATACTTTATGCATCTGTTTTGTGTCAAATGATTAACAATATAAATTGAACAAAGCTTAAAACAAACAAAATAATAAAACGAAAACAAAGCTTGAGCATTTGAACATTTGATTTAATTGAAAAGCATTTTTTAAATAAAATGTGTTTTTCCCCCCCTCTGAAATAGCAAAAGCATCACACACTAGCTGTACCTGCTCCAAATAAATAATAGTAATTAAATCAAAATAAATAAAATAAATAAATTATATAAAACAAAATCAAACCAAAGAAAATAAATCTTATTAAAGTTATGCAGGCACACATTTAACAATAATTTTCAAGTGACAAATAAACTAAATAGATCAAAACTCCATACACATGGAGTTAATCCTGATGATTTCATGAGGCGCCTTTCGTCATGACACTCGCTTTTATTTTCTTTGGTTTGATTTTGTTTTTTATAATTTATTTTATTTAGTTCGATTTTTTATTTTCATTTAATTACTATTATTTAGCTATTTAGAGCAGGTACATCTGTGTGTGATGCTTTTGCCATTTCAGAGGAAAACAATAATTGTATTTAATTAATCATTTTTGTTTCAGTCCACCATAGAATTATGTTGTTTGGTCTATGAAAAAAAATTGTTAGTTGTGAAATGGTTGAGTATTAACAAAATTGTTTTTTAAAAGTTAAAATTATACTTTATCCATTTGTTGTGTCAAATGATTAACAATATAAATTGAATAAAGCTTTAAACAAAAATAATAATAAAATTAAAACAAAGCTTGAACATTTGATTGAATTGAAATCGTTTTGGCTGAGGGCAAAGTGAAGTTTCATAACTTTATATTTAGGCTATTTTAACATTGTATCCTGCTGTATGTTTGACTGAAGCTACTTCTGTTATAATGGCTATTACTGATCAATAAAACTGAAATTTAACAAAAAGAGTTAAATATTAAAGTCACTATTTAACTTATTTTTTATTGTGTATATTCTGTAATGGATATTTCTTATTCTATTGCTATTATAGTATTATTAATAAACTATGCTATTATCAATATTTTTATGATTGTATTATTGTACTTATGATATTATATAATTATAATGATATTATATAATTATAATGACTTATGATATTATACTAATCATTACTATTTTATTTGCTGTATACTATTTGTTTATTTTATTGACTAAACTATTTACTATTACTTCTCACTTTATGTTATATACTATTTGCATTGCACTGTAGTTGTACCATAACCTATTATTATAAAGGATCCATCAGTTAAAATGTTGCTAAAATCTGGTCAATCACAGAAAATGCTTTTTCCACAATAAGAAAACTTAAATTATATCTCAGTATGGGGGTCTTCACCATTCTTATCCAAGAATAAAAAGCCAGATACATGACAAGCCTGAGCTTTGACCATTCTTTATTAAAAAAAATATTTTACAAGTCTAACTATCGAGATTTTAAATAACTAGAGATGGAACTTTTTGTACACCACATACAAACCACTGAAATCGGTTGATAAATGTAAAAACAGTTTGTTTTTATCCAGAAAAAACGCAGCTCCCCCGTTTACTTACATTTGATTACAGTGCAGTCTTGCCCTCAGCAAAATGGCGGACCCGTTGACGTATCGCAGCAACGTTCCAAAGCGGACAATAGGGCGTCTATGTATTTATTATGTCTATGGTTAGGCTGGCGCTGTCGTCCTCACACTGCTATGACGTATGGTTCTGGGGTTCTGCAGTCGGACCTATCTCCTATTTTCAGGCGCTGCGTCATATCATTACGCCTGCTGCACTCATGGTACGGCAGTGAAGTTTCTTGATTATTACGCAGGAATGAGAGTATAGTTCCTAGCCATATCAGCCTAGAAAATCGCAACTTTACATTTTCCGTCGGTCTTAGTCCACGATGTAACTACAGAAGAGTCGAGTTTTCAATAGGAAAAATATCGAAACTCTTTGGTCATTTTTTTTTTTAGAAATGCTAATGGTCTTGTACACTTCAATGATGTATGCTAAGCTATGCTAAAAGTGGTACCGCCAGAACCGGAGATCGGCTGAATGGATTCAAAAACGGTAAAACTCAACAGTTTAACTCTGGGGGAGTTGTAAAATGAGCCTATTTCCCAAAAAAGTGGAGTATCCCTTTAAGCTATGATTACTCCACGAGCGCGTGCACATACCAAAGTGACGTTAGCACCGAACAACCAATCGCGTTCGATATGGATAGAGCGAGAGCGATATTTTCTTTCCGCGGAGGTAAGAGATAATAGGCTTGTTTGAGATGCGCCTTGCCTCGCCTGAAATGTAGTCGAGAGTAGGCGGCTGCAGTGAGAGGAGGAGTGAAAAAAGCGCAGGCAAGCCGGACAGATCGCTCTTCTCGCAGTGGATCTGACACCTGTGAGATCAAAGGCGGATATCGCGGGATTCACACTCGTGCACGGTGTTGCTAATAAACTGGATGTATTTTAAGTTTTGTTGCTTGAATATGAAAATAAATATAATGAACAAGACACTCAAAGTACTTATTTAATTCCATTTTAAATAGGCCTATATGTTTATGAATCATTTTTTTTCTTTACAGATATGTGTTTTTATTTTTAATTTTAAAAAAAAAATTACATCACATAGATCGCACTGTCAGAGAGTTTGGGGATATCCACACATACTTTATACACATAAAACATGATATCAGAGTTTTAAAATCAAACATTTTAAAAGAGAACAATACATCACGGTTGTTTAAACCAATGAGCATTAAGCTGTGTCGTCAGCAAGTCGTTTCCCATCATGCTTTTGATCAGCGCAGTCGGTGGAGAGCAACTGCGCGCGACTGCAGAATCCGACAAGTGCGCCTTGCGCTCGCGAGAGTTATTTGACACACGTCAGCATGACATCAGAGCAAGGCGGACCGCACTCGGACACATTTCTAACCGGCATGCATCTCGCGCTGATCACCGGTGATCGGTTCTGCGCAGATTTTGCTCATCTCAAACAAGCCTAATCATTCAGAATTACGATGAATTTAAATATGTATTACAAGCTCGAAACAATACGGTCTCTGCTGCCAAAGCAAGAGAAGACTGTTGGAGAAAGATTGCTGATTGTGTAAGCTAAATAAATACGTTCTTTATTCATGTAAAACAGTGGTCTCAAACTCGCGGCCCGCGGGCCATTTGCGGCCCGCAGGGTGATATTTTGTGGCCCCCTACTTGACATTAAAGTTTAATGTTAGTGCGGCCCGTCGTTGCGTATGCCGCGTTTAAAAAAAAAAAAAAAAAAATATTTTTAAAAACTTATGGGTTACCATAGATAGTCTCGTGACACGGTGGGTTTGTTGTCAATAGTTGTCATAGACAACCGCGAAGTACAAACATACTGCGCCTGGAAAAAATGAGCGCGTCGCTTCAATTATGAGCGCGCTTGCCGCGCGCCTACATTTGAAATAACGAACTTGAGCGCGCAAAATATGTGAGCGCGATATGTGAACGGCCCCTTGTCGAGCTACCACCAATCAGACCACGAGCTACTGGTAGCTCGCGAGCGACGTGTTGGAGACCCCTGCTCTAAAACAATGTGAGAATAATCATTTTGAGCTTGTAATATGTGTCCAACAGGTTCATAAGGAGGTTTGCTTTGATTTGTGCAGTCAGTAATTTGAGACACTATGTGTAGAAAGAATTCAATAAGCCGGGCAGACATGACTGCAAATATTTGTATTTCAAAAGCAATAATTGTTTATATTTATTAAAAAGTATAATAAAAGGAAATGTGCCTTCCAAAAAAAAAAAAAACATTCAATATCATTAATGTGTTGTATAAAGAAAATAAAAAGGACATAAGCAAATATAAATATCACAAATATGTGTTATAGACAAAGAAAGTTTGTAAAAATGAACTTCAACTGTCAGAAGGACAGCTCATAAAGAACCAATCATGTACAGAAAGGAATGTTCAAATTCAGAGGAATGCTGATCAGAAGAAACGTTAATAATAAATATTGAGAAGATTGGATCAGTTGTGCTCCTTTTTTGGAATACTTGAATACTATTTTTTTGTGGAATACTTGATGTGGCCCAGCCTGACCCCGACTCTACCTCCAGCGGCCCCCAGTTAAGTTGAGTTTGAGACCCCTGATGTAAAATGATGTATATATAGGCTATGAATGTATGTGTGTGTGAAATATAGCCTATATTTTTATAATATATAAAAAAATGTGCATGTATATACTAATAAAGATTAATATTCATTGATTTTTAGATGCAACTCCAAACGTTCTTGGCAGCTGATAAAGACAAAATATAAAAATATAATTCAAAATAGCCTAGTAAGTATTTACACACAGCCTTTTATTATTTTATTATTAACACTTGTTTGAGGCAAACCGAAAAAAGAGTGAAATTCAGAAAACCAGTGGAGGGCCACTCCTCCAGAATACACTGAGTTGGCTCTGATAGGAATAAGGGACGGTCGATTATGGATGGGATTACAGGTGCTGTACAATCTGACCCTGGTGCCGGCTCCTCTAAGCAAGTAACACTGGGTACGTGTGCGATACATTACTATTTTAAGTTTTAAATATGGCTGACTGTAAGTCTCTGCAGTCGAGGGAAATGCAGTGTCCCTGTTGAAGCCAGCACACACACACAGTCTCCCACACAGAGGTCAGTATGCAGCAGACAGAACACCAGAAACATATTGGCCTACTTTTATTTATCAGGAAGGAGGAAATGATGAAGACACTCTGTCTGTGTTCTGGGACAGTTGCTGAGGTGAATGCACTGGGCTTTTTATTAAGGCAAACATTTGAATGTGTGGCATAAAACAGGGACTGACCCAAGTTACACATCTCTTTTATTGTAGGATTTTTCACAACCTGTCCCAGAAACTGAAGCCTCTACCTCAACAGGCTTCAAAAGAAATGTGAACAAGGTAAGGATTTAAAACCCTTGACATATATAACAGGTGTTTGTCAAGGAACTTTTTGTGAGTTGAATAGCCTCCCAAAAACTTGTAATGATCATGTTTGTGGTGGAATTATGTTTCAGGTGGAAACAGACTCAGTCAGGGCCCTTTAAAAAAGGAGCCTATAGAGCTAGACTGCACACTAAAGGAGCCTATAGAGCTAGACTGCACACTAAAGGAGCCGATCGAGCTAGACTGCACACTAAAGGAGCCTATAGAGCCAGACTGCACACTAAAGGAGCCTATAGAGCTAGACTGCACACTAAAGGAGCCTATAGAGCTAGACTGCACACTAAAGGAGCCTATAGAGCTAGACTGCACACTAAAGGAGCCTATAGAGCTAGACTGCACACTAAAGGAGCCTATAGAGCTAGACTGCACACTAAAGGAGCCTATAGAGCTAGACTGCACACTAAAGGAGCCTATAGAGCTAGACTGCACACTAAAGGAGCCTATAGAGCTAGACTGCACACTAAAGGAGCCTATAGAGCTAGACTGCACACTAAAGGAGCCTATAGAGCTAGACTGCACACTAAAGGAGCCTATAGAGCTAGACTGCACACTAAAGGAGCCTATAGAGCTAGACTGCACACTAAAGGAGCCTACTGAGCTAGACTGCACACTAAAGGAGCCTATAGAGCTAGACTGCACACTAAAGGAGCCTATGGAGCTAGACTGCACACTAAAGGAGCCTATAGAGCTAGACTGCACACTAAAGGAGCCTATAGAGCTAGACTGCACACTAAAGGAGCCTATAGAGCTAGACTGCACACTAAAGGAGCCTATAGAGCTAGACTGCACACTAAAGGAGCCTATGGAGCTAGACTGCACACTAAAGGAGCCTATGGAGCTAGACTGCACACTAAAGGAGCCTATAGAGCTAGACTGCACACTAAAGGAGCCTATAGAGCTAGACTGCACACTAAAGGAGCCTATAGAGCTAGACTGCACACTAAAGGAGCCTATAGAGCTAGACTGCACACTAAAGGAGCCTATAGAGCTAGACTGCACACTAAAGGAGCCTATAGAGCTAGACTGCACACTAAAGGAGCCTATAGAGCTAGACTGCACACTAAAGGAGCCTATAGAGCTAGACTGCACACTAAAGGAGCCTATAGAGCTAGACTGCACACTAAAGGAGCCTATGGAGCTAGACTGCACACTAAAGGAGCCTATAGAGCTAGACTGCACACTAAAGGAGCCTATAGAGCTAGACTGCACACTAAAGGAGCATGGAGCTAGACTGCACACTAAAGGAGCCTATGGAGCTAGACTGCACACTAAAGGAGCCTATGGAGCTAGACTGCACACTAAAGGAGCCTATGGAGCTAGACTGCACACTAAAGGAGCCTATGGAGCTAGACTGCACACTAAAGGAGCCTATGGAGCTAGACTGCACACTAAAGGAGCCTATGGAGCTAGACTGCACACTAAAGGAGCCTATAGAGCTAGACTGCACACTAAAGGAGCCTATAGAGCTAGACTGCACACTAAAGGAGCCTATAGAGCTAGACTGCACACTAAAGGAGCCTATAGAGCTAGACTGCACACTAAAGGAGCCTATATAGCAAGACTGCACACTAAAGGAGCCTATAGAGCTAGACTGCACACTAAAGGAGCCTATAGAGCTAGACTGCACACTAAAGGAGCCTATAGAGCTAGACTGCACACTAAAGGAGCCTATAGAGCTAGACTGCACACTAAAGGAGCCTATGGAGCTAGACTGCACACTAAAGGAGCCTATGGAGCTAGACTGCACACTAAAGGAGCCTATAGAGCTAGACTGCACACTAAAGGAGCCTATAGAGCTAGACTGCACACTAAAGGAGCCTATAGAGCTAGACTGCACACTAAAGGAGCCTATGGAGCTAGACTGCACACTAAAGGAGCCTATGGAGCTAGACTGCACACTAAAGGAGCTTGACTGTGAGCTGAGGAGGCTCCACATTTAAGAAATATATGTAACATCTAGATTAAACTGATCTCAGTATGTGAACTTATTTAACCAAGAACACTTTAACATGAATATTTATTAATGCAACTTTCTATTGCTCTCTTTCTCCCCCCCCCCCCCCCCCATCCCACAAAACCAATAAAACAGTTTGAGACCTATCTGCAGTTTCAATGTGCTTTTATTAAGTGTAATATTGTATGGTGATTGCAACTACATTTGCACCAGCTGGGTGGTCAAGTGTGTTCGGGTCAGTTTCATCGGGGAGAAGCTTTCTGTGGTGTTCTGGCTCCTTTCTATGGTGGCTATATTGTGCAGAATGGCACAAGACACTATCTGTGATGCCCACTCTGGTGACTCTTAAGCGCCGAAGACAGTTGAAACGTGCCTTTAGGATGCCAAAGATCATCTCTAACTTTTACTATGGTTTTACTGACACATGAGGGTCATGATAGGGGGTTATTGTGTAGGTTTTGCTGTCCCAATTCAAATTAACAGTGTTTTGTACTGTACCAAATTTAACTAGCTTTCCTCAAAAGCGCTGACACAACATACTCACAGAAAGTAGATGGTTATCTATTAATTTTACTATTAATTTAAAGATTCATCTCACAGAAAATAATAATTTCACATGTTCACATAATCTCTACCTGAACATTAAGGCTGTGAAATGACTTTCTATTAACATAATCTGCCTCATGTTCTCCTAGAGAAGTGGAGATTGCAACATGTGTGCAGGCTATTGCTCCAATGACTCTATAGGGAATGCTATCATAGGATTAACAGAATAAAATAAAAAAAGATTTAAAATAATTCTTAACATGTACTGTATTGTATAGTACATTTCTGAAATTTGCTTTTTGAAAGAAAAAAAAAACGTGATGTCACCCTATCAATATATTATACCGGCAATTTTATAAAAACCCTCTCTTATGGACATGGTCAATAAATGTCTGGAGAACACTATTAAACTATTAATGTACTCCTGCAGAGCGAGGACCACCTTGCGAAAATGCGAATGGTTCTACAAACCGTGTTTTCCCCTAGATTCTGTGCATCACCGATCGTGCAAGTATGTAGGCTACCAGTTGCAAAAAAAACGCAACGCAATACCATTTGTGGTACAGTAAATGCATGAATTCGACGTGTTAAATTATTTATGTGCGGCTCAGGAAGTTCGCAAAGATAAGAAATTCCTTCCGCAGAAAATCTGTATCTTTCATACAAGTAACTATCAGGAAAGGCAAGGGGATTTTGTCCGGCTAAAAACTCATTCTCTACGATGTGCTTGTCTTACAAATTTGCGCTGAGATGTCCACAGGATTTGAAAGAAAATGTAAAGCCATTGCAACAAACACTGGGAATTAGTTACGTCACCTATATGTTTCTTTGCTCACAGCTGATTGGTCAAACTTCAGTCTGAGATCTCGAATCCAGAACTTAACCTGCCCCGGAGCAGGTTAGCCGTGCAGCGTAAGGTACCATGGCAACAAACACCGATTAAAGCCGAGCTACTTTCATAGTACCTAAAACCCAGGGTTGGCGGAAACTAAGCTGAAACATAGCTGGCTAGCCACCTAAACCGGCTTCATGGTACAGGCCCCTGCTGTTCCATAGTGTTTACACAATCGATTGACAACGACGTAAAAAGTATTAAATTAACAATGGTGCGAACTTGTAAATTCCCAGGCTGTGACCACAAGGATGTGCCGGGATCAAAGTTCAGATTCCATCGTTTTCCTGTTTCGAATATAACTATGAGACAGTTTACCGAGCATAATCTCCATCTGCTGTTAGTCGACCTCACCAGCAGGGGGTGCAAGCGCGTGTTGTTGATTTGGCTGGTTGCCATCGGCTATTCTGCGGGAGCTAAAATATCCAAAATAAAGGATTTTCGTGTGTGTAGTGCTCACTTCAGCGAAGACGATTACATCCCCATTTAAGGAGGAAAAGGAAAATTAAAGAGTTTTGCTGTACCAGTACCACGGGTAAGCTCTATTTACTAACTTTATGATCCCATGTCTAAACTGGACGGTAAACAAGCTGATGTTTAGACTCCATTATAAAACACGTGAAACACGTTGACGTTGACAGCAGCGCGGATTGATAGAAATGGATAGAAAATAGTGCCGATTAAAACTGAGGTATGAATTTTGACCGGCGTGTTTTTTGTGTGGTAAATTAATCAAGCTTTGAAACGCAAATCATTTTTTCACGTAAAAACGCACAGTTTTGTGGCACCGGAAAATAACCGGGAGTACTTTATTGAAAAACTTCCAGCGGCCAGAACTCTGACCAGGGAGGGGACAACAGAGTGGGTCAGTGTGTGTGCACTATAGTGCTGGTAAGGATTGCATACAACTTCATGTCTTAAATGGGCGAACTAACCCTTTAACAGCACAAATGTGTGTGTGTCATTCAGGATGTTATTAATTTGGGTAACATCAAAAATGTTTCTGCCAAAAACTTATTTAGCCTTAATTTAGTCTAAAAATACAAATGTTGAATTTTCAGCATCATTACTCCAGTCTTCAGTGTCACATGATCTTTCAGAAATCACTCTAATATAATGATTTGATCGATGCTCAAGAAACATTTATGATTATTATCAATATTGAAAACAGTTTATTTTTTTGGAAACCATGAAACAATTTTATTTTTCAGAAATCTTTGATGAATAGAAAGTTTAAAAGAACAGCATTTATTTGAAATAGAATTTTTCGTCTCTACTGTCACTTTTGATCAATTGACTGCGTCCTTGATGAATAAAAATGTACTGACTGATTGGTAGTGTAAAAATATAAATAGTGAATAGTAAAAACTAGAGAATGTGCTCACCGTCGTGGAAAGGTTCCCACTGGTACAGTCTCCCCATGAAGAGCTGCGTGTTGAAGGAGGAGCACTGCACGTCTCTGATTGGTCTGCTGGATGACGGACAGGCCTGAGAATTCATAAACACACCCACACATACTTTTTTTTACAGCCGTATTAAGCATTCACACACCCCCTCAAGAGTTAAACGTGGCCTATTCCTGGGGTAAGTGATGATGTTAGCCAGGGTTAAATGCTGGGGTTAGTGATGATGTTAGCCAGGGTTAAATGCTGGGGTTAGTGATGATGTTAGCCAGGGTTAAATGCTGGGGTTAGTGATGACGTTAGCCAGGGTTAAATGCTGGTGTTAGTGATGATGTTAGCCAGGGTTAAATGCTGGGGTTAGTGATGACGTTAGCCAGGGTTAAATGCTGGGGTTAGTGATGACGTTAGCCAGGGTTAAATGCTGGGGTTAGTGATGATGTTAGCCAGGGTTAAATGCTGGGGTTAGTGATGACGTTAGCCAGGGTTAAATGCTGGGGTTAGTGATGACGTTAGCCAGGGTTAGATGCTGGGGTTAGTGAAGATGTTAGCCAGGGTTAAATGTTGGGGTTAGTGATGACGTTAGCCAGGGTTAAATGCTGGGGTTAGTGATGACGTTAGCCAGGGTTAAATGCTGGGGTTAGTGATGACGTTAGCCAGGGTTAAATGCTGGGGTTAGTGATGACGCTAGCCAGGGTTAAATGCTGGGGTTAGTGATGATGTTTGCCAGGGTTAAATGCTGGGGTTAGTGATGATGTTAGCCAGGGTTAAATGCTGGGGTTAGTGATGATGTTAGCCAGGGTTAAATGCTGGGGTTAGTGATGACGTTAGCCAGGGTTAAATGCTGGGGTTAGTGATGACGCTAGCCAGGGTTAAATGCTGGGGTTAGTGATGATGTTAGCCAGGGTTAAATGCTGGGGTTAGTGATGATGTTAGCCAGGGTTAAATGCTGGGGTTAGTGATGATGTTAGCCAGGGTTAAATGCTGGGGTTAGTGATGATGTTAGCCAGGGTTAAATGCTGGGGTTAGTCATGACGTTAGCCAGGGTTAAATGCTGGGGTTAGTCATGACGTTAGCCAGGGTTAAATGCTGGGGTTAGTCATGACGTTAGCCAGGGTTAAATGCTGTGTTTCTGTGCAGATGTTACCGTGGCATTGCAGATCTTGTGCTGGTTCTGGGCTCCGGGGCAGGAGGCGTTCGGGACCGCGTCGTACGGCCGGTTCTGCGCTGCCGGTGTGTGAGCGCGCCGGTTCAGATGGACGGTTCTACCCTGAGTCCTGTAACTCTGGAGAGGGACGTCTAATGCCGATCGTCTCCGTGTGTTTTGGGCTGTTCGGCCAGAATCCTTCAGTAGAGGCGTTACGTATGAAGTCCTGCCGTATCCGTACGTCCCTGCACTGATGCCACGGTTCGCTTGTCTTCAACAGAGAGAAAATATAGAGAAAGAAAAGTAAATTTACTCATTTAGCAGATGCTCGTATCCCAAGCCATTCATCTGAAGTAATAATTCATCAAATTAATTAAATCAAATGTACAATTAAAATAAAGATTTTTCACAGTAAATCAAAATAGCGATCTATCTTATTAATAGCGAATATCAAATCAGTAGATTTACATGAGCGCAGCTTCGGTTCACAGGGAATTATTCTTCTCACAAACGTTAAAGTTTAACGTGCATTTGGGAGGTTCACTTTATTTACACTCACATTCACAGAATTCCCAACATTTATCCGACAGACGTTTACAGCATTTCACTAATAATCTGCCAAAATAACAACTTTGAGAGTATTTGACATTTGACAAGTGAAGATTTCAAGACATCAAAATTTGTATTGTAACTTGTGGTTTTCGTTGGTTCTTGTAAAGATTGAACTCATGTGTGAACAACTTTTTTTTTAAAGTATCTATTTTCATTAGCAGTCGAATCTTTGTTCATCGTGTCTGAATGAATTATGATATAAAATGAAATGTCATATTGCATTTCAAACTGCAATCACACAACACACGGCTGGTAGGAACTACACGAGCTTCTTCACGGGTTAGTGACATCACAAACCCTCAAATTTACATAAACCCCGCCTCCGGGAACACGATTTATAGATTATCATGACAGAATATGCTAATCAATGACTAGAAGAGAGTTAACTCCACATCAGAAACATAAACTCATCAACTAAGCATCAGAAATGTCCTGTTGCTCTACATGACTGACTCCGGTTTGAACATAAAAGGCTAAAAGTTTTTGAAACACACACACACACAAGCTCTTGAAGCTCCGCCCCCCTGTGCTGGGAGCAGCAGCTCATTTGCATTTAAAGGGACACACACACAAACGGCGTGTTTTTGCTCACCCTCAAAAAGTGATGATTTTAACATGCTATATAAAATATCTGTGGGGTATTTTGAGCTGAAGCTTCACACACACACTCTGGGGACATCAGAGACTTATTTTACATCTTGTTTAAATCTCAGGTGGGCTATTAAATATCTACACCTAAAGTGGTTCAGCTGATGAAAAAGCGTAAGTATTAGTTTTGAACTGATGAGGATGATGTCAAACCTCCATCCATGCCTGAGGCTCTGCGGTCTCTGCTGGCCCGGCGCTGATCCGCTGGGAGCGACCCGACAGATCCTGATCCGTTCCTGAACTCCTCCACCGCAGGAGAGCGAACACGAACCCCACGAACCCCAGGAGCTCCACGACCTCGACCTCGACCCGTCAGAACCAGTCAGCGGATCCGACCGGATCTGAGCACGTCAAGAGGAAATAAACAAGAACAAAAATGAGATGTAGTTCGTCCCTCATGCCACGATTCTATACGATATTATTGTGATACTCCAAGACTTATGGTAAAAGGTTAACAAAAATGAACTGTTGATTAAAATGCTAAATTTGATATTACATTGTGTGTGTAAATGAATATTCTTGGACTCAGTGCTGAAACCCAAAGCACAGACAATAGAGACGCCAGAATAACAATATTCATGATTCTGAAGCTGGAAATACTGAGTTATTGTAGATGAATATGTTTGATCTCTGTCACTGACTAGATATATTTATAATAATGTCGGCCACTTTTCACTGGTATCATCACACATCTGGCATTATCAGGAGCCACAGATATTCCCCCACTGCAGTGTTATACATTATATTCAACTTTATATATAGTAGTTTAATGTAGTACTGACACTAAAACTCTGAAAACATGAATTTTTTTCTCACACAGTAATTTTTTTTTGGGGTGAACTAGGCTATACACAAAACATATAGTTGCATTATTGTATTGCGATATATTATGCCATGGAATTCTTCCACATGCCCACCTGCGTCAAGAGCCTGGTAGCTCAGTACTATAGCAACTTGCAGATGTGTTTTTCCCTCCAGGACTTCACCACCGGATGGCAGCGGCTCGAAGTAGGAATTGCGATGGGGTGTACTATTTCTCCAATACTGTTTGTAGCAGCCTTTGAGATAATCCTCATGTACAATGAGGCAAATGGTTGGGGGGATCAAACTGCCAACTGGCAAGAGGCTTCCCCCACTGAGGAGTTACATGGATGATGTCACCAGCCTCCTTCAGACAGCAGCATGCACATCAAGACTGCTGAAGAGGATGGACGAATTGATGTCATGGGCAAGAATGAAGATCAAGCCCTCCAAGTCTCGGAGCTTGTCCCTCAGGAGAGGAGTCAGAAATGACAATACCATCTTCGTCATTGGAGGGGAAAAAATCCCACTTCTATCAGAGCAACCGATCAAAAGCCTGGGGAGGCAGTACACTGCAGACCTATCTGACAAACAGATGGGGAAAACCGTCATGAAGCAGCTCTCCGCCGGACTGGCAAGGATCGACCAAAGCCAACTCCCTGGGAAGTTTAAGGTCTGGTGCTACCAGTTTACACTCTACAGGAGGGTGATGTGGCCCCTGAAAATGAGTGAGATTCCCTCATCAACTGTAAGTAAGATGGATGGAAAAGCCAACTCATTCATCCGAAAGTGGTTGGGGTTGCCACGGTGCCTATCTGAAACCGGTCTATTTGGAAAAAACATGCTGCAGCTGCCACTGCAGTCCATACAGTTGGGCTACATGCAAGAAAAGACCAGGTTGGTTCTCGAGCTGAGGGAGTCCACAGACGAGTCAGTAAAGAACGCAAATGCCAAGGTTCCTACTGGCCGCAAGTGGAATGCCCAAACCGAGGTCGATCAAGCTGTCGGTCGGCTACAACACCGGGAGATCATGGGCAGAGTTCAGGTAGGAAGAGCAGGTCTAGGATGGGGAGAGACGCCACGCTTTTGGTCCAAGGCCAATCGCAAGCAAAGGAAGGAGATGGTGGTAGCAGAGGTGACGAGGATGGAGGAAGATCGCTACAAAATCAAGGCCGTGGCGCAGGGTCGACAAGGAAGCTGGACAACCTGGGAGGGAATCATGAACCGGAACATCAGTTGGTCAGACGTGTGGAAGATCCCACAGGCAAGACTTAGTTTCCTTATTCGTTCAACCTACGACACGCTTCCCTGCCCTCGGAACCTCCACCAGTGGTTTGGAAATGAAGAATCCTGCGTACTCTGCAATGCTCCCAACGCAAGTCTCCAGCACATCTTGGCAGGCTGTAAGATCGCTCTCTCACAGGGACGCTACAGATGGCGCCACGATCAGGTCCTGAGAAAGCTAGCCGAAGTACTTGAGGAGTGTCGACAGGGTGGCAACCAACCACCATCAGCAGAGGACCCCACCATCTTTGTGTCGGAAGGAGGGGTAAGGAGAAGCACCAGATCAAGAGAAACAGCAAGGCTCTTCTCCCCCAACCAGGAGTGGGACATGAGGGTTGACCTAGATAAGCAGCTCCGGTTCCCCACGGAGATAACCACCACATCTCTCCGGCCAGACATAGTGGTGTGGTCAACCAAGGCGAGATCGACGCACCTCATTGAGCTCACTGTACCACTGGAGGAGGGGATCGAGGCCGCCTTCGAACGGAAGAAGGCCAAGTACTCGGAGCTTGCTGCCGAGTGCCGGGAGGCTGGCTGGAAGACGACCATCCACCCAGTGGAGGTCGGATGCCGAGGTTTCCTTGGGGTGTCAACCATACGCCTCTTGAGGGAAGCAGGAGTGGCCGGAGGGAGGCTAAGGAGGGCAACAAAGGATCTGGCAGAGGAGGCAGAGAAAGGTAGCTTTTGGCTCTGGCTGAGGAGGAAAGATAGGTGTTGGGGGAAGAACATCTAACCCCAGATAACAGCAGCAGGGAGAACAGCTATCAGCTGCAGGGGGTGACAGGGAGACGTCCCTGTCACTGCTCCGCCACCTGGAGACGTTCCAGAATTAAAGGAGCGAAACGTCGGTGAACGGTGGTTTCTGGCTGATGACCCTGCAGCTGACCCATGGGCACTGGAGGAGGTGCGACAGGCAGCAATGCCCAGCAGGTGGTAACATCTTCCTGTGCAATTACTGAAGTTCTGGCGAACCCAGTGACTACTGTGAATAGGGCAGTTGGAGTCCAGGGAAGACTGGAGGACAGCCAGGAAAGACTGGATGGCAGCAGGGAAAGACCGCACCGGGAGTGGGTGGCTAGTTACCTAACCCACTAGTCTTTTGCGAGAGAGACACCCAAACCTAACTACAAAGAAACGTAACGAGAAACAACCCGCGGGCCCTCCGAGAGGTGGGATGAAAGATGGGCCCAACAGGACAGACCACACGGTGACGACGGCAACGAACATGGACAACGAGAACACCAGAACTCCAGTAAACGAGGAGAAGATCCTCAGAAAGTGTGCATGTGGATGGGAGAAAGTGACCACGTTTAGGGGCTTACGGATTCATCAGGGGAAAGCGAAGTGTGGACAGAAAGGCCAACAGCAACCTTGCACTGCGTTAGCAGGTGAGACAAGAAGGACCAAAAGCCAGGGAAAAAACCACAGAGCCGAAGGACCTAACGTTGCTGAAGGCATGAGAGTCACAGAGGAAGGTCCCCTGGTGGAGGCTGAGCCTCCACGTGTGCATGAAGACCCAGTCCCCAACACGTTAGACAGAACAGAGCCAAATGAAGAGACCAAAGAACCAGCCAGAAGGAGTAAGCTGAAGTGGCCGAAGTCAAATGAAGCAGAGGCATGGCGCAATTTGGACTTGGACCTGATCAAGACCCTAGAGGGATCACTGCGAGGAGGGGGCGAGACTAAGCTTAACCTGATTGGAGACATAATATACCAGACCTGCAAAGACAAGTTTGGCGAAATTGTCCCCAAACAGAGGACCGCCAGGAGAGAGAAGGGAAGGAGGGAAAGGGAAATCCTCCAACTTGTGCAAAGGCGTCGGCAACTCCGCAAGAACTGGAGGAAGGCAACCCACGCAGAGAGAGAGGGTCTGAAAGTCCTGTGGGAGGAGGTCCGGAAAAGGCTAGCCGGGCTTCGCAGAGCTGAACGCATCCGCAAGCGCAACCAGCGGAAGCAGAGAGAGCGAGCCAACTTCTTCAAGGATCCCTTCAAGCATGCCAGACAACTATTGGAGGAAAAGAAGAGTGGCAGGCTCGAAACCACCAAGGAGAAACTGGAGCAGTATGTCAAAGAGCAGTACAGTGATCCACAAAGGAGCGTCCCTTTAGGAACTCCAGGATACGTGCCCCAGCCGGCAAAGCCAACAGTTGAGTTCAACATCATGCCCCTCAAGCTCAGCGAAGTCAGGCAAGTCGTGGAGAAGGCAAGGTCCTCTTCCGCACCTGGTCCCAATGGGGTCCCCTACAAGCTTTATAAGAACTGCCCCAAGGTACTAGAGCTACTATGGTATCTGATGAGAACTGCCTGGAAAAAGCAAATAATTCCATTTGAGTGGCAAAGAGCGGTAGCAGTCTTCATACCTAAGGAAACGAACTCCAAAGACATCAGCCAATTCCGGAACATTGCACTACTGAATGTAGAAGGAAAGATCTTCTTCTCAGTGCTAGCCAGGAGGATGACTAACTATCTGCTCGAGAATGGCTATGTTGACACCAACTGCCAGAAGGCAGGAGTTCCAGGTTTCCCAGGATGTGTAGAGCACTCCACTATGATCTGGGACCAGATCCAGAAGGCCAAGCGGGAGAAGACCGACCTGCATGTCATCTGGCTTGACCTTGCCAACGCGTACGGATCAGTTCCGCATCAGCTGGTCAACTATGCCATGGAATTCTTCCACATGCCCACCTGCGTCAAGAGCCTGGTAGCTCAGTACTATAGCAACTTGCAGATGTGTTTTTCCCTCCAGGACTTCACCACCGGATGGCAGCGGCTCGAAGTAGGAATTGCGATGGGGTGTACTATTTCTCCAATACTGTTTGTAGCAGCCTTTGAGATAATCCTCATCGGGGCAAGGCAAATGGTTGGGGGGATCAAACTGCCAACTGGCAAGAGGCTTCCCCCACTGAGGAGTTACATGGATGATGTCACCAGCCTCCTTCAGACAGCAGCATGCACATCAAGACTGCTGAAGAGGATGGACGAATTGATGTCATGGGCAAGAATGAAGATCAAGCCCTCCAAGTCTCGGAGCTTGTCCCTCAGGAGAGGAGTCAGAAATGACAATACCATCTTCGTCATTGGAGGGGAAAAAATCCCACTTCTATCAGAGCAACCGATCAAAAGCCTGGGGAGGCAGTACACTGCAGACCTATCTGACAAACAGATGGGGAAAACCGTCATGAAGCAGCTCTCCGACGGACTGGCAAGGATCGACCAAAGCCAACTCCCTGGGAAGTTTAAGGTCTGGTGCTACCAGTTTACACTCTACAGGAGGGTGATGTGGCCCCTGAAAATGAGTGAGATTCCCTCATCAACTGTAAGTAAGATGGATGGAAAAGCCAACTCATTCATCCGAAAGTGGTTGGGGTTGCCACGGTGCCTATCTGAAACCGGTCTATTTGGAAAAAACATGCTGCAGCTGCCACTGCAGTCCATACAGTTGGGCTACATGCAAGAAAAGACCAGGTTGGTTCTCGAGCTGAGGGAGTCCACAGACGAGTCAGTAAAGAACGCAAATGCCAAGGTTCCTACTGGCCGCAAGTGGAATGCCCAAACCGAGGTCGATCAAGCTGTCGGTCGGCTACAACACCGGGAGATCATGGGCAGAGTTCAGGTAGGAAGAGCAGGTCTAGGATGGGGAGAGACGCCACGCTTTTGGTCCAAGGCCAATCGCAAGCAAAGGAAGGAGATGGTGGTAGCAGAGGTGACGAGGATGGAGGAAGATCGCTACAAAATCAAGGCCGTGGCGCAGGGTCGACAAGGAAGCTGGACAACCTGGGAGGGAATCATGAAC
>NW_026607235.1:95000-130000 GCF_029890125.1 Rhinichthys klamathensis goyatoka | reverse complement strand
ATATGTCATTTTGGTGATCAAAGATGAGTTTAAAGGGATATTGACTACAGCGGGACTTTAGGTGTCACTGTTTCTCAGATGTTTTCTACTGCAGAGTTTCAGGAGATGTTTTTACTGTTCCTGTCAACCAATCAGACGTCAGGGTTTGGTTCGGGCCCGAAACAACTCTGTCATCAATCTCTCACTTCACTTTGATTTGAGCTGTAATGTTGGACAGGAATGTTTCAGGACAAAAGATGTTGATTCAGAAACACATTAGCACAGATCGCTTCAGCTCAGAGGAGTTCACTGAAGTAAACTGCACAAAATGATGTTCTTCTCAGGGTTTCTGCCTCGTTTTACAGCACAAACATCGAAACATTCTTAAATCAAGACACATTTACTGGAGAAGCGAAATATGAAGTCTTGTTTACTGATAAAATTACTCAAAATGAAGTGAGTTTGTGCTTAAAACAAGAACTAATATCACCAATGGGGTCAGAAAAATAACCTTAATTCAAACGGAAAACATTATTTTTTCTGACACTGGCAGATAATAATAGCTCATTGGCAAATCATATCAAGCAAAAACGTGTTCGTTGTCTACTCAAATAAAGGTGAACAACATATTCAGGTCAATCAAAATGTTTTCACATTTTTTCTTTTTAATAACCAGTACAAAACATAAATCAGTGCTTGTGAAGGACATTCAACATGGAGAAGCGACAGGCATACACACACTCGACGCAAACACTTCACATGATAATGAGGAATGACGACTTCTCCTGCGCTCAGGTTTGAGGAGAACCGTGACATGTTTATAGATGTTTCATAACACACCTGGAATGTACCTGTGTCGAGTCTGTTAACCAGGAGCACCATCACGAGAGTCGGGAGAAGTCACACAGGAGAGGAGATTCACTCACAAACACAGCGATGACGCGATGATCATGTGACGTATACATTCAGGTACGACCCGAGACCCTTTATTAGTCTTCGCATTTTTTTTCTCCCCATCCCGTATTTTAGTAAATCACCCTAGACTATCATTCGAAAGATTAAAAACTCAAAACTGTTTTGAAATCGCGTTACTACTTTAAAACCTCCCCGCTGGCTCCTCCCCCTAGTGGGCGGAGTCATGTTTGCACTGTTTTATAACCAAACTTGACAAAAACACATTGTTTAAAAGACTCAATGTTCTGTATTTGGCATCTGTTTTGTAATAGAATTTATGACAGGAGAACGCATAAAAAACTGATATTAACTTCGCAAATTCGGAACTCAACTTGGCTAGACATATGGCTTTGATTTTCAACTAATTTTACAGTTAAAATGTTTTTATAAATACTACAGTACATTTGCTTTACAGTAAACTTAAACTTCTAGAACTTTTTTCACTTCTGTAATCTGAGGGTCTTCTTTTAAAAAGAGACCAACCTTGTTGTAAGTTTTTTAAAGGAGGAGTTCACTTCAGAATTAAAATTGAATGATAATTTACTCACTCCCACGCCATCCAAGATGTTCATGTCTTTCTTTCTTCGGTTGAAAAGAAATCAAGGTTTTTGAGAAAAACATTCCAGGATTTTTCTCCATATAGTGACTTCACCCTGATCACGTAATGTGTGTCGCATCACAGCTCGAGCAAGACCAGCATTAGTGGTTAAAAGTATATAAATGTGTATTTTGTTATAAATGTCGGCTGGTTTGTCTAGATCAGACTCTTATTCCTCGGCTGGATCGTGTCGAGACTTTGAAGCTGCACTGAAACTCACATCTGGACCTTCGACCCGTTGGACCCCATTGAAGTCACTATATGGAGAAACCCTGGAGTGTGTTCCTCAAAAACCTTCATTTCTGTCCCACTGAAGAAAGAAAGACGTGAACATCTTGGATGACGTGCGGGAGAGTAAACTATCAGGCAATGTAAATTCTGATGTGAACTCCTCCTTTAAATGATAGTGCATTTCCATGTCTGCGCTCAAAGGGGGGTGACCGATAGCGAGTTAGAACACCTCTGCGTTTATCGCGTGAAGGATAAACGATAAGCCTGTTATTTGCTGTGTGTGATCCTCTGGAGACACGTCTGTCTGAACGCCTGTGTGTCCCTCATCTCCAGCACACAGTCTCTCACGAGCTCGGCGAACAGCGACGGCCAGATCTTCTGCAGGGTTTCTCCCTTCACACTGTGACTCGAGGCCCGGTGGACCAGACCTCGCAGATACTGGTGAACCATCGCTGAGCGCTGAGAAACATCACCCTCCTCCTGAGACACAGAACAGGGCATTCAAACATGTCTGCAATTACAAAAGTTATTTCCTTTTAAAGGTACAGTGTGTGATTATTAGCGGCATCTAGTGGCGAGGTTGTGAATCGCACTCAACAGAAGTTACGGTGGCCGACAGGAAGTGATGTCATCGTCTGAGACCGCAGAGAGTAGACAATGAGGTTTCTTTACAAAGATAAATTAAGAAATTAGGTTTACTTAATTATTCAGTAAAACAACGTTATTGCGAATATTATTGTGACTTGTTCATCATTGTGTCAGTGTTTTACTCGCTGACTTTAGCAGCTTCTTTACACGAAGAACAACATAGTGGCGAAACGCGTTTGTCCGTTCAGGGCCACCGTAGAAACATGTGGATGTAAGCGGACCCGCGGTGTGTGTAGAGAGAAACGCTCATTCTAAGCTAATAAACACATAACGGTTCATTATGTTCTTTGTACACCACTGAACACATAGTTATGTATATGATATTGCATTTCTGTCAACAGATCCTCCTAAATATTGCACACTGCACCTTTAAGAAATACACAATTTAATATACATTCATTCAGTCATATTTCTCCCATAACACAGTTCATAGTGTACTTCATCATAATGTTTCTTTCTACAAATATTTTAATAAAGTCATCCACTTTGTCACTCATTAAAAATATTCACATAATAACTTGACTGTTGTTTCCATTTTGCTTTTAAACAAGCTCCATACATCAACTCGTATTTCCCTTATTAATTGTTATCAATAAATTGGAAAAAATCACTTTAAAATCTTTACTATTAAAACCGAAAGAATTTTTTTTTTGTCTCATGTTCGTATCATATTTTTCTTTCAGCATAGATTTTACAATGTTTTACAATGTTGGTCTCACCTCAGGGCTGTCAGATATATATAAAAAAGAATACAAATATTAAATTAAAATAAAAAACACTATATATATATATATATATATATATATATAATATAAAATAAATAAAACATATATAATAAAATAAAATTATATATATATATATATATATATAAAATAAATAAAACATATTAAAATAAAATAATATATAATAAAATAAATAAAACATATATAATCAAATAAAATAATATATATATATATATAAAATAAAAAAATGAAATACAATGTTTTCCACAGTTGGCCTCACCTCAGGGCCGTCGGACACTCGGCTGGGGTAGTTGAAGAGCGCTCGGCTCAAACCGTCTCCCGCATGTTTGCCGTTGTCCTTCAGTTCCTCTGGACTCTGACCGGTTCTCCGACCGCGCCCGTCCAGCAGGAACTGCAGCTGACGCTTCCTACACACACACACACACACGAGTGGTGGGAACAAGACATGTTCTGAATGATCAGTACGAGTATAGTTTTACTTAGGAAGTCTATGCTGAAATAAAAATAAAAATAAATTAAAATTAAAATTAAATTAAATTATAAAATAAAATTTTATATAAAATCTAAAATATATATATATAAAATAAAAAAATACAATTAGTTTTACTGAGGAAGTCCATGCTGAAATTAACATAAAAAAAATATATGTATATAATTAAAAAAAATATATATATAGGCTACTGTATATATATACAAAAAAAAAAATAAAAAAAAAAAATTAAAATATTCATTATTCATAATTTCCATGACTTTTCCAGGGGACACTTTGTCTTAAGAACAACTTTGACAAACTAGCAGTTTAACAAGGATTAATCTGTCATATTTTTCAGATTTACCTTTTTATGTAACTTACTGAGGGAAAAAAAAAGGTTATGACCAGCCTTGAGGGGAAAAAAATGACGACTAACTAATATGATGCATTCGCATAAGTTTAAAATTTAAAATGAGGCCTCCATATATATTCCGGTTTACCATAATCCTGGTTCTTGAAAAACAACAACAGTTGTTAAGGAGGTGAATTAAAATAAGAAAGATCTTGAATTTTTTCTTATTATTTTTATGATGGTTTTGTCTTTTTAAATTCATTTTACGAGGTTATCTGATCTAGGACTTTCTGAGTCTGGACTGGTTCTGCAGTGCTGGTGTGTCTCAGGTGCTCAAGGGCTGAAAAGAATTTGCTGAACAGCACAGGAAGAAGCTGTTTAATACTGTAAGTCCTGGAGTGCTCAAATAATCCTAAACACACACACACACAGCACTTGAAGGATGGCAGCTGCCTTGTACATGCACTGGCCTGCCACACACACAGGTATTTCACAGGCAGTTCACTCTTCAAAATAAAGTCTTTACATTTCTTACGCACAACAACCAGTCTGGTTTCAGAAGCGTAAATCAATTGAGACGCCCCTGCTCTCGGTTATTGAAGACTCAAGAGCAGCTTCCGAATCCTTAGTTCTCATCCTGCTGGATCTGCTGCGGTTGACACAGTTCACCACCAGATCCTCCTGTCAATCCTCATGATGAAGGGCATCTCAGGAACAGCACTCCAGTGGTTCAGGTCTTGCCTCTCAGCAGGTCCTTCAGGGTGTCGTGGAGGGGTGAGGCATCTCAGACCCAACATCTAGATACTGGAGTGCCTCAGGGCTCAGTGCTGGGACCGCTTCTCTTCTCCATCTACATGTCATCACTAGTGTCTGTCATTCAGAAACATGGTTTATCCCATCACTGTTATCATCTAGCTACTGGAGTGCCTCAGGGCTCAGTGCTGGGACCGCTTCTCTTCTCCATCTACATGTCATCACTAGTGTCTGTCATTCAGAAACATGGTTTATCCCATCACTGTTATCATCTAGCTACTGGAGTGCCTCAGGGCTCAGTGCTGGGACCGCTTCTCTTCTCCATCTACATGTCATCACTAGGATCTGTCATTCAGAAACATGGTTTCTCCCATCACTGTTATCATCTAGCTACTGGAGTGCCTCAGGGCTCAGTGCTGGGACCGCTTCTCTTCTCCATCTACGTGTCATCACTAGTGTCTGTCATTCAGACACATGGTTTATCCCATCACTGTTATCATCTAGATACTGGAGTGCCTCAGGGCTCAGTGCTGGGACCGCTTCTCTTCTCCATCTACATGTCATCACTAGTGTCTGTCATTCAGAAACATGGTTTATCCCATCACTGTTATCATCTAGATACTGGAGTGCCTCAGGGCTCAGTGCTGGGACCGCTTCTCTTCTCCATCTACATGACATCACTAGTGTCTGTCACTCAGAAACATGGTTTATCCCATCACTGTTATCATCTAGCTACTGGAGTGCTTCAGGGCTCAGTGCTGAGACCGCTTCTCTTCTCCATCTACATGACATCACTAGTGTCTGTCACTCAGAAACATGGTTTATCCCATCACTGTTATCATCTAGCTACTGGAGTGCTTCAGGGCTCAGTGCTGAGACCGCTTCTCTTCTCCATCTACATGTCATCACTAGTGTCTGTCATTCAGAAACATGGTTTATCCCATCACTGTTATCATCTAGATACTGGAGTGCCTCAGGGCTCAGTGCTGAGACCGCTTCTCTTCTCCATCTACATGACATCACTAGTGTCTGTCACTCAGAAACATGGTTTATCCCATCACTGTTATCATCTAGCTACTGGAGTGCCTCAGGGCTCAGGGCTGGGACCGCTTCTCTTCTCCATCTACATGTCATCACTAGTGTCTGTCATTCAGAAACATGGTTTATCCCATCACTGTTATCATCTAGCTACTGGAGTGCCTCAGGGCTCAGTGCTGGGACCGCTTCTCTTCTCCATCTACATGACATCACTAGTGTCTGTCATTCAGAAACATGGTTTATCCCATCACTGTTATCATCTAGATACTGGAGTGCCTCAGGGCTCAGTGCTGGGACCGCTTCTCTTCTCCATCTACATGACATCACTAGTGTCTGTCATTCAGAAACATGGTTTATCCCATCACTGTTATCATCTAGCTACTGGAGTGCCTCAGGGCTCAGTGCTGGGACCGCTTCTCTTCTCCATCTACATGACATCACTAGTGTATGTCACTCAGAAACATGGTTTATCCCATCACTGTTATCATCTAGCTACTGGAGTGCCTCAGGGCTCAGTGCTGGGACCGCTTCTCTTCTCCATCTACATGACATCACTAGTGTCTGTCACTCAGAAACATGGTTTATCCCATCACTGTTATCATCTAGCTACTGGAGTGCCTCAGGGCTCAGTGCTGGGACCGCTTCTCTTCTCCATCTACATGACATCACTAGTGTCTGTCACTCAGAAACATGGTTTATCCCATCACTGTTATCATCTAGCTACTGGAGTGCCTCAGGGCTCAGGGCTGGGACCGCTTCTCTTCTCCATCTACATGTCAACACTAGTGTCTGTCATTCAGAAACATGGTTTATCCCATCACTGTTATCATCTAGATACTGGAGTGCCTCAAGGCTCAGTGCTGGGACCGCTTCTCTTCTCCATCTACATGACATCACTAGTGTCTGTCACTCAGAAACATGGTTTATCCCATCACTGTTATCATCTAGCTACTGGAGTGCCTCAGGGCTCAGGGCTCAGGGCTGGGACCGCTTCTCTTCTCCATCTACATGTCATCACTAGTGTCTGTCATTCAGAAACATGGTTTATCCCATCACTGTTATCATCTAGATACTGGAGTGCCTCAGGGCTCAGTGCTGGGACCGCTTCTCTTCTCCATCTACATGACATCACTAGTGTCTGTCACTCAGAAACATGGTTTATCCCATCACTGTTATCATCTAGCTACTGGAGTGCCTCAGGGCTCAGGGCTGGGACCGCTTCTCTTCTCCATCTACATGTCATCACTAGTGTCTGTCATTCAGAAACATGGTTTATCCCATCACTGTTATCATCTAGCTACTGGAGTGCCTCAGGGCTCAGTGCTGGGACCGCTTCTCTTCTCCATCTACATGTCATCACTAGTGTCTGTCACTCAGAAACATGGTTTATCCCATCACTGTTATCATCTAGCTACTGGAGTGCTTCAGGGCTCAGTGCTGGGACCGCTTCTCTTCTCCATCTACATGACATCACTAGTGTATGTCACTCAGAAACATGGTTTATCCCATCACTGTTATCATCTAGCTACTGGAGTGCTTCAGGGCTCAGTGCTGGGACCGCTTCTCTTCTACATCTACATGTCATCACTAGTGTCTGTCACTCAGAAACATGGTTTATCCCATCACTGTTATCATCTAGCTACTGGAGTGCCTCAGGGCTCAGTGCTGGGACCGCTTCTCTTCTACATCTACATGTCATCACTAGTGTATGTCACTCAGAAACATGGTTTATCCCATCACTGTTATCATCTAGCTACTGGAGTGCCTCAGGGCTCAGTGCTGGGACCGCTTCTCTTCTCCATCTACATGTCATCACTAGTGTCTGCCATTCAGAAACATGGTTTATCCCATCACTGTTATCATCTAGCTACTGGAGTGCCTCAGGGCTCAGTGCTGGGTCCGCTTCTCTTCTCCATCTACATGTCATCACTAGTGTCTGCCATTCAGAAACATGGTTTATCCCATCACTGTTACACTAATGATGACACACACTCTACCTCTCATTCCAGCCGGATGATCCGACGGGAGCTGCTCACATCTCAGCCTGACTGACATTTCTTACTGATGAAGGACCATCACCATCAACTAAACCTTATGAAGACAGAAATGCTTGTGTCTCGGCCAACCCAACACTACACCACAACTTCTCCATTCAGCTGTAGGTTCATCATCCATAATAGAGTCCTGCGCGGGACTGTTTTCTTCATCCCGCTCCCGCCGAATTTCTGACCATTACCGCCCGCTCCCGCGACGTATGTGTTACACTCCCGCCCGCTCCCGCAATATGCATGTCCACTTCCGCCCGCACCCGCAAAACTCTGAGAATTTATTCCCGCACAATAATAGAGATGCACTGACTTTGTGTCTTCTCCCGTCCCGCAGGAAAAAACACGTATTTGTATTGCTGTTATTAAAGAGATTCATGGGGTTGTTTGTTTCGTTTCCCTGGCCTGCATGTATTCTAACGCACTGATCAGGAAGATGAATAGTAGTCCAAAGGTCAGACTTGCCTTGCTTAGGTTTTGTGCCGTAAATACCTCGTTTGAGGTTCTTTTCCACATCATTGACATCTCCATCATGTCGCTAGGCTATCTCCCGATCCCGCGGTTGTTTTTTTTAACCGCCCATTTCCGCCCGCAGCAAAGTTAAAACCGCCTGCTCCCGCGAGATTTGCGTTGGGTCCCGCGGGACCCGGCGGACTCAATCCCAATGCAGCCCTCTAATCCATAACTCCATCCAGGACAGCCAGGAACCTTGGAGATGTGATTGATGATCAGTTGAACTTCACAAAACACATTGGTAGAACTGCCGGTCCTGCAGATTTGCCTTACACAACATTAGGAGGATCAGGTCCTTCCTATTAGAGCTACACAACTCTTTCTCCAAGCTCTTGTTCTCTCCAGACGGGACTATTGTAATGCTCTCTCCTTCCAGCATCTGTCAAACCTCTGCAACTGATCCAGATGCTGCAGCAAGAGTGTGTTTATCGAGCCGAAGAGACACAGAATCACTTTCACGTATAAAGCGCTATAGAAATAAAGCTGTCACACACCTGGACTCCTCCAGCAGCAGAAGCAAGCGGCAGCGTGGCGTTTCGGTCGCAGCGACGTGACCAAGAGCCCCGAACATCAACTCGGAGGCCGTGATGTCATTCATAGTCACCTAAAACACAGATATATCATCACACACACACTCGTCATACACACACACACTCGTCATACACAGCAGTGAGTGACGCTGGCGGAGCTGCTCGAACCTCCGTGCCATTGATCTTCTGCAGGTTGAGATGCTGAAGTCTGTAGATGAGGAAAGATTTCCAGAGCGTCAGTCGCACCACAGGATTGCCCTCCGGATGGACGGTGATCTGATCGAGACGCCGGATCTGAGCCAGAGCCGCCAGCTGAGGAAGATGAGTGATGCTCGTCTCCATGAACATCAGGTGCTGCGGCGGAAACACCATCATTACAGGTGCATGTTAAAGAAGTCATGACAGCAAAACCAAAATATCCTTGATATTTACAAATTTAAAGGTGCAGTGTGTGATTATTAGCGGCATCTAGTGGTGAGGTTGTGAATTGCACCCAACAGAAGTTACGGTGGCGGACAGGAGAAGGCAATCATTTCATGACCCGTTTAAAATAGTCAAAACAACACTTATTCAGACTCCTTCAACATTTCTCACATTATCACAGTTTATTCGCTATAGTTTAGAAAATGCTAATAAAATATGAGCAGAACTCAGAGTTCGCAGATCAGTGGATATTTGACTGGTTTTGTCCGTCCTTCTGTTAGACTCTCACACATGAATTATGTTGAATATCTGTCAGCTGTTAAATTTAACTACACACTTAGATAATACCAGTTTAGCTCAACCAGTGACCAAGCAATGCTTCATGTTGTTCAGTCTGTGTGTAAAAAGAGCATTAGCAATTACAGAAAACACACTGAAGAAAACATGATCAGCTCAAAGTGTCGGGATAATATTTGCTCCCAAATGTTACTGGTAGTCGCTGTATGAAGAATATTTGGGTGTAATATGTCACAGTTTTCTTTATTTTGCTCTCCTCACTTACATAAATGACCTATAGTATCCTGCACACACTAGTGAAAAAATATCATTGTCTGAATAATGTTAGCTTTGACTGCATCTGTAGGGGTCTGATCCTCACCGTGAGGTTTGGGAATTTGAGGCGGATGCGCAGGAATGTGGGGATGATGGAGTCGAAGTGTATGTATCTGAAGGAGACGGTGGTGACGCTCGAGGCCGTCTGGACCCCCCAGCAGCGCTCCAGCGTCTCCAGGGCCCCGGGGCCGAACAAGCGCAGTGTCTCGCCCTCCAGCTCCGCCAGGTGGCGCTCTGACATCGACAGGCTCTGAACGCCAGGACCGTCCTGAAACCTGGAGACAGCACAGAGAATCATCATGCAGGAGTGCTTCGGCTCGTTTCATTTCCCCGTGATGACTGGGAGTCTCTAAACTAAGGGTACGTTTACACGACGATATGCTTAAAACGGAGACGTTTTTCCTTTGAGTTTTTCGAGTAGACGACACCATTGTCAAAACGATCCCCATTCACACTTTCATGACTAAAATCGCTGTATTCTGCTGCCAGGCCACTAGATGGCGATGAAACACTACAGACTGAACACGTAACACGCATGTGCATGACGTCATCGGCTTCAAACTTGCACTTTGAAACCCGTTTTCAAAACTTTGCGTTTTCAGGCACCCAAAACGCTGTTTTCGTGTAAACAAGCGGCCAAAACGTTTTTTTTTACGTTTTTAGTTGAAAACGGTGTCGTGTAACCCGCCCCAATACGTTTTTATTAATGAAAACGAAGCTCTCCAAAGTGGATACACTTGAAAATGGTGTTTCCGTGTTGTAGTGTGGACTCTCAAAACGGAGGGATTTAAAACCGATGACGTAAGTTTAGTCATGTGACGCATATTGTACCAATAGATATTGATGTTTATACCGGTGTAGTGCCTGTTATGGGCTAAAATATGTTACTTTGCTCTTCATATCACAGTCCTGCAAAGATGACAGAAAACTTACTCACATTTGCTAAACATGAGAACAGTTTTAGACCAAGCATATAATGGTGAGTGAGAGGGACCTGGGCGATCAGTGAATGAGGAGATATTCTGCTAAATAAAATGATCCTGTCAGAAGAATTGATAACTTTATTACTTATTTTCCCGTCTGTATCATCTCTGTGAGCTTCTGTGAGGGTTTACGCATGCGCAGTAAAGGGGAATTTAGCGTTTGCCGACATTTCAGTGTGTATGAGAAACTTGACTGTGTCAGACATAGACTCTGAACGCCGGGACCATCCTGAAACCTGGAGACACCACACAGAAAGTCATCGAGTGTTTCGTCTCGTTTCATCTCCCTGTGATGAGTCTCCAGCTCCTGTAACACAAGACTGTACGGATGATTTAAACGCTCATGGCAAACATGTTAGGACAGAGTCTCTTCTGAGAGGAATATTTGGACTGTATTCACACTTGGCATGAAGAGATCGACAGCAGCGTCTGTCTGTGCTCCAGATGATCTGATCAACCGAACCTCTCGATATACCGATAAAACCACTCATTTCAATGGACTTCTGTTGTTTATATATAGTCTACAGCTAGTTTTAAGTACTAGAACTTACACTAACCTAAACACAAAACGTTCTGCATTTTAACAATAAAAAAAACAAAAAAAAAAACAGATAAGACTTTATTTTACAGTGTCCTTGTTACATATGTTACATGTACTTACCATAGTAATAACAGTAAATTATGCATAATTACATGCAACTAACCCTCAACCACATCCTAATCCTACCCTAAAGCTAAAGTAAGTACATGTAGTTGCTTAATATTACAAATATATACTTACACTGTAACAATGACACCTTAAAATAAAGTGTAACCAAAAAATATTAACGCTCTACTGAAGCAGCCCAGTTTGGTTAATTATAATTAGAGCGATTTGGTTGAGAGATTTAATTTTGAGAGGTTCATTCAGAGGGAAATAATGAGTTTTTAACTAGCAGCTCTTGATGAGACGCATGTGATTCACGCTTTAATTCTCTGCCCACATACACTCAGACATCAGACGCTGATAGATCTGCACTGCTCTTCTGCTCATCGCTCACTCGCTCTATTCCTGAACAAACACTGTTCATGTAATGGATTAAACTGAGCCGGCAGGAATCAGAGAGATTCACTGCATCACTGAGATAATATTAGCTCATATTAAAAACACACAAAGATCATAATGTGACGTAAACAAATCCAAGTATGTTCATTTCTGCATGACTATAAACTCCCATCAGCACTGATAACCTATACATGTGTGTGTGTGAGTGAGTGTGTGTGTGAGTGTGAGTGAGTGAGTGTGAGTGTGTGTGGCTGTGTGTGTGGCTGTGTGTGTGTATGTGTGTGTGAGTGAGTGTGTGTGTGTGTGTGTGTGTGTGTGTGTGTGTGTGTGTGTGTGTGTGTGTGTGTGTGTGTGTGGCTGTGTGTGTGGCTGTGTGTGTGGCTGTGTGTGTGTATGTGTGTGTGAGTGTGTGTGTGTGTGGCCGTGTGTGTGAGTGTGAGTGTGAGTGTGAGTGTGTGTGTGTGTGTGTGTGTGTGTGTGTGTGTGTGTGTGTGTGTGTGTGTGTGTGTGTGTGTGTGTGTGTGTGAGATGTACCTGGAGTCTCTGGGGCTGTTCGGGCGACTGGCGGATCGTAACCCTCCAGCAGAGAGTGTGAGCGGACTCAAGCGCCTGAAACAGAGAATCACAGCAGTCAGACACGTCACACACACTCAGACATGTCACACACACTCAGACACTGGGTGCTTCTCAATATCCCTCCTCGTTTCCTCGCTCCTCCGTCCTCCATCCTATGACCCAGAAACCGATCGAGCTCAGCCATCTCAAAGGACATATCAATTCACTATTAGCACCGCGAGGAGGCGAGGATCGAGACACTCAGACTCAGACACACACCGACCCAGACAGTCAGACTCAGACACACACCGACCCAGACACTCAGACTCAGACACACACCGACTCAGACACTCAGACTCAGACACACACCGACCCAGACACAAACTGACTCAGACACACACAGACTCAGACACACACCGACTCAGACACACACCGACCCAGACACAAACTGACTCAGACACACACCGACTCAGACAAACACCGACTCAGACACACACAGACTCAGACACACACAGACTCAGACACACACAGACTCAGACACACACCGACTCAGACACACACAGACTCAGACACACACCGACCCAGACACAAACTGACTCAGACACACACAGACTCAGACACACACAGACTCAGACACACACAGACTCAGACACACTCTGGGCCCTATTTTAACGATCTGAAACGCAAGTGTCAAAGCGTAAAGCGCAAGTAACTTTGTGGGCGGATCCCGGCGCTGTTGCTATTTTCCCGGCGGGATAAATGCCTCTTGCGCCTGGCGCAAATCTAAAAGGGGTTGGCCTGAAGTAGCTTCATTATTCATAGGTGTGGTTTGGGCGTAACGTGAAATAAACCAATCAGAGCGTCATCTCACATTCCCTTTAAGAGCAGCTGCGCTTGTTCTAAAGCGGATTCCTATTATAACGGCGGATTTGCCAGGCGCGGTTCACAGCCGAGGAGAGCAGCGTTCTCGTCAGAGAAGTGACATTGGGGATGGAGAAACCCACCCAAATTAACTTCTGTTAAACAGGCGTATGATAATTTGGGTAAATGTGTAAGCTACATGCTTTTATAATAAATTGTCTTTCTATCTATCTATCTTTCTATCTATCTATCTATCTATCTATCTATCTATCTATCTATCTATCTATCGTAATAATGTATGATTTGCAAAAATGAAAACTGCTGCTTTGATGAGAGAATCAACGTGTATGCGCGTTGTGCACACGCTACATTGATTATGGCCAAGCATGCGCCCTTAAAATAGCATAATGAACAACGCGCAACGTGCCACTGACTTTAGACTAGTTTTTTTCTGGTCAGTGGCGCAATTGTTTTATAGAACAGCAAAATAGCATGAAGGAAAGTTTGCGCCGGAACACGCCTCCTCTTTGCGCTGAACCGCCCCGGGGAGCGCAAGTGTATTTCTTAGTTAACCGACGTGCGTCTGTGGAGGGAAAAACCCGCTTTGCGCGGGTGCAAAATAGGAATGATACATGCGTCAGTGTACAAAGTCATTTGCGCCGAGTGCAAGATAGGGCCCACAGACTCAGACACACACCGACTCAGACACACACCGACTCAGACACACACCGACTCAGACACACACCGACTCAGACACACACCGACTCAGACACACACAGACTCAGACACACCGACTCAGACACACACCGACTCAGACACACACCGACTCAGACACACACCGACTCAGACACACACAGACTCAGACACACCGACTCAGACACTCAGACTCAGACACACACCGACCCAGACACAAACTGACTCAGACACACACCGACTCAGACACACACCGACTCAGACACACACCGACTCAGACACACACTGACTCAGACACACACCGACTCAGACACACACCGACTCAGACACACACCGACTCAGACACACACAGACTCAGACACACCCACACCGACTCAGACACACACAGACTCAGACACACACAGACTCAGAGACTCAGACACACACAGACTCAGACACACCGACTCATACACACACAGACTCAGACACACACAGACTCAGACACACACAGACTCAGACACACTCAGACACACACAGACTCAGACACACAGACTCAGACACACAGACTCAGACACACAGACTCAGACACACACAGACTCAGACACACACAGACTCAGACACACACCGACTCAGACACACACCGACTCAGACACACACCGACTCAGACACACCCAGACTCAGACACACACAGACTCAGACACACACCGACTCAGACACACACCGACTCAGACACACCGACTCAGACACACAGACTCAGACACACAGACTCAGACACACACAGACTCAGACACACAGACTCAGACACACACAGACTCAGACACACACACAGACTCAGACACACACACAGACTCAGACACACACACAGACTCAGACACACACAGACTCAGACACACAGACTCAGACACACACAGACTCAGACACACAGACTCAGACACACACAGACTCAGACACACACACAGACTCAGACACACACACAGACTCAGACACACACACAGACTCAGACACACACACAGACTCAGACACACAGACTCAGACACACACAGACTCAGACACACAGACTCAGACACACACAGACTCAGGCACACAGACTCAGACACACAGACTCAGACACACACAGACTCAGACACACAGACTCAGACACACACAGACTCAGACACACAGACTCAGACACACACAGACTCAGACACACACAGACTCAGACACACAGACTCAGACACACACAGACTCAGACACACACAGACTCAGACACACACCGACTCAGACACACACCGACTCAGACACACAGACTCAGACACACACAGACTCAGACACACACAGACTCAGACACACACCCACTCAGACATACACAGACTCAGACACACAGACTCAGACACACAGACTCAGACACACAGACTCAGACACACACAGACTCAGACACACACAGACTCAGACACACCCACACCGACTCAGACACACACCCACTCAGACATACACAGACTCAGACACACCCACTCAGACACACACAGACTCAGACACACAGACTCAGACACACAGACTCAGACACACAGACTCAGACACACAGACTCAGACACACAGACTCAGACACACAGACTCAGACACACACAGACTCAGACACACACACAGACTCAGACACACACACAGACTCAGACACACACACAGACTCAGACACACACAGACTCAGACACACACAGACTCAGACACACACAGACTCAGACACACACCGACTCAGACACACACCGACTCAGACACACACCGACTCAGACACACCCAGACTCAGACACACACAGACTCAGACACACACCGACTCAGACACACACCGACTCAGACACACAGACTCAGACACACACAGACTCAGACACACACAGACTCAGACACACACCCACTCAGACATACACAGACTCAGACACACAGACTCAGACACACAGACTCAGACACACAGACTCAGACACACACAGACTCAGACACACACAGACTCAGACACACCCACACAGACTCAGACACACAGACTCAGACACACACAGACTCAGACACACACAGACTCAGACACACACCCACTCAGACATACACAGACTCAGACACACAGACTCAGACACACAGACTCAGACACACAGACTCAGACACACAGACTCAGACACACACAGACTCAGACATACACAGACTCAGACACACCCACTCAGACACACACAGACTCAGACACACAGACTCAGACACACAGACTCAGACACACAGACTCAGACACACAGACTCAGACACACAGACTCAGACACACACAGACTCAGACACACACACAGACTCAGACACACACACAGACTCAGACACACAGACTCAGACACACACACAGACTCAGACACACACACAGACTCAGACACACAGACTCAGACACACAGACTCAGACACACAGACTCAGACACACAGACTCAGACACACAGACTCAGACACACAGACTCAGACACACAGACAGACTCAGACACACAGACAGACTCAGACACACAGACTCAGACACACAGACTCAGACACACACAGACTCAGACACACACAGACTCAGACACACAGACTCAGACACACAGACTCAGACACACACAGACTCAGACACACACAGACTCAGACACACAGACTCAGACACACACAGACTCAGACACACACAGACTCAGACACACAGACTCAGACACACAGACTCAGACACACACAGACTCAGACACACAGACTCAGACACACACAGACTCAGACACACACAGACTCAGACACACAGACTCAGACACACACAGACTCAGACACACAGACTCAGACACACAGACTCAGACACACACAGACTCAGGCACACACAGACTCAGACACACAGACTCAGACACACACAGATTCAGACACACACAGACTCAGACACACACAGACTCAGACACACACAGACTCAGACACACAGACTCAGACACACAGACTCAGACACACAGACTCAGACACACAGACAGACTCAGACACACACACAGACTCAGACACACAGACTTAGACACACACAGACTCAGACACACAGACTCAGACACACAGACTCAGACACACAGACTCAGACACACACAGACTCAGACACACACAGACTCAGACACACACACAGACTCAGACACACACACAGACTCAGACACACACACAGACTCAGACACACAGACTCAGACACACACACAGACTCAGACACACTCAGACTCAGACACACTCAGACTCAGACACACACAGACTCAGACACACTCAGACACACTCAGACTCAGACACACTCAGACTCAGACACACACAGACTCAGACACACACAGACTCAGACACACACAGACTCAGACACACACAGACTCAGACACACAGACTCAGACACACACAGACTCAGACACACACAGACTCAGACACACAGACTCAGACACACACAGACTCAGACACACACAGACTCAGACACACAGACTCAGACACACACAGACTCAGACACACAGACTCAGACACACACAGACTCAGGCACACACAGACTCAGACACACAGACTCAGACACACACAGACTCAGACACACAGACTCAGACACACACAGACTCAGACACACACAGACTCAGACACACAGACTCAGACACACAGACTCAGACACACAGACTCAGACACACAGACTCAGACACACAGACTCAGACACACAGACAGACTCAGACACACACACAGACTCAGACACACAGACTCAGACACACACAGACTCAGACACACAGACTCAGACACACAGACTCAGACACACAGACTCAGACACACACAGACTCAGACACACACAGACTCAGACACACACAGACTCAGACACACACAGACTCAGACACACACAGACTCAGACACACACAGACTCAGACACACACAGACTCAGACCCACACAGACTCACACCCACACAGACTCAGACACACACAGACTCAGACACACAGACTCAGACACACAGACTCAGACACACAGACTCAGACACACACAGACTCAGACACACACAGACTCAGACACACACAGACTCAGACACACAGACTCAGACACACACAGACTCAGACACACACAGACTCAGACAAACACCCACTCAGACACACACAGACTCAGACACACCCACTCAGACACACACAGACTCAGACACACACAGACTCAGACACACACAGACTCAGACACACACAGACTCAGACACACAGACTCAGACACACACAGACTCAGACACACACAGACTCAGACACACACAGACTCAGACACACACACAGACTCAGACACACACAGACTCAGACACACAGACTCAGACACACAGACTCAGACACACACAGACTCAGACACACAGACTCAGACACACAGACTCAGACACACAGACTCAGACACACACAGACTCAGACACACACAGACTCAGACACACCCACTCAGACACACACAGACTCAGACACACACAGACTCAGACACACACAGACTCAGACACACCCAGACTCAGACACACCCACTCAGACACACACAGACTCAGAACACACACAGACTCAGACACACACAGACTCAGACACACACAGACTCAGACACACAGACTCAGACACACAGACTCAGACACACAGACTCAGACACACAGACTCAGACACACAGACTCAGACACACACAGACTCAGACACACACAGACTCAGACACACCCACTCAGACACACACAGACTCAGACACACACACAGACTCAGACACACACACAGACTCAGACACACAGACTCAGACACACAGACTCAGACACACACAGACTCAGACACACACAGACTCAGACACACAGACTCAGACACACAGACTCAGACACACTCAGACTCAGACACACTCAGACTCAGACACACAGACTCAGACACACAGACTCAGACACACACACAGACTCAGACACACTCAGACTCAGACACACTCAGACTCAGACACACACAGACTCAGACACACTCAGACACACTCAGACTCAGACACACTCAGACTCAGACACACACAGACTCAGACACACACAGACTCAGACACACACAGACTCAGACACACACAGACTCAGACACACACAGACTCAGACACACAGACTCAGACACACACAGACTCAGACACACACAGACTCAGACACACACAGACTCAGACACACAGACTCAGACACACCCACTCAGACACACACAGACTCAGACACACCCACTCAGACACACACAGACTCAGACACACACAGACTCAGACACACAGACTCAGACACACAGACTCAGACACACACAGACTCAGACACACACAGACTCAGACACACACAGACTCAGACACACACAGACTCAGACACACACAGACTCAGACACACACAGACTCAGACACACACAGACTCAGACACACACAGACTCAGACACAAAGACTCAGACACACTCAGACTCAGACACACACAGACACACCGACTCAGACACTGACTCACACACACACACACACACACACACACACACACCTGGGCTCGTCCGGCGAGGTCTCCTGAGCGCTTCCATTTGTCTGCGCAGGGCTGTGGGCGGGGCTATTGTCTGGACTGACATCTTCCTTTGAGCCGTTCTGCGCAGGAATCTCGAGGCTCGAGGCTTTAAGCCCCTCCCACTGCTGAGCCTCGTTCTGTTTAAGCCCCTCCCACTGATGCGCTGCGTTCTGGATCGCCAGTCGACGCCTTTCCTGAGACCAGAGAAACCATTAGATCCCTCAGTGGTTCCAGTGTGAAACTACAGCTGCGGTTCTATGACGAATACTTTCTGTACGGTTTCAATGTCATTATTTTCTCATATGCATTACAGTAAATGAGAATTCAGGGTCTTAATGGAACTAAATAAAATAGTGTCAGTGGTCAGTTTTGCTGAGATTCACTTTTATTGAGTCACATCTAATTACTATTAAAAAAAATATTAAATTACTAAATTAAGAATATTAAGAATCTAAAAATTAAGAAAGATTAAGAATCTAAAAAAGATCAAGTATACTAACTAAAATTAAATTATAAAAATGTAAATGTAGAGTGTAAACATAAATGTAAGTAAAACATTAAAAAAGGAAAAATGAAAATAAATAATGGATAAATTAAAAATAAAAAGAATATAATTAAAATCTAAAAATTAATTTACACTTGCTACAACAAATTAAATTATAAAAATGTAAACAAACTAAATCATAAATAATAATATAATAAAAATGTCAAATTAATATAAAAAATCAAAATTAAACACTTACTAAAAATTAATTCATAAACATGTCAAATTAAAATAAATAAATAATTTTAAATATTTTATTTGTTGACCTGCATTGTCGTGATCATTAACTGACATCAGAGAACAGATTTGATGAGAATCATTCATCTCGAGTGTCTCTGAACTGTCATATATTCATAATTACGGCCTCGTGAGACTGAGATCAATAACACTCTAACGTGTGCATGTTGCTTGACCTCCAGCTGCTCCTAGAGATCAGAGATTCAGTCCTGGGATTGAGTGTGTGTCACAGATGCTGGGAACCGCTGTCATCCAGACGCATGCGATAACTGTGTGTCAGGACAAACTCCATGTGTGAATTTGTTTTCCATTCGAATGGAAAAACACATTCGGTGTGAACGACCTCTTAGATATATGATACATTTATCGGAGAAGCAGAATGATGAGAATGAGAAATTAAGTGAGTTTGTGCTTAAAACAAGAACAAGTTTCTGCCAGTGGGGTCAGTAAGTGTGTTTTCCCTCCGAATTCATTCGTTTGTTGTGTGTGTCGGGCTGAAGTGTGTGTGTGTACCTTGTGCGCAGCCAGTTTGTGACTCTCTTTCTTCTTCTCATCCTCCTTTCGTGCCGAAACACTCGCCGAGCGCCTCTCCTCCTCCTGCAGAACACCAGCAAACCGTCAGGACACAATTAACACACATACACTCACACACACACACACACTCACACACACACACACACACACTTACACACGCGCACACACACACGCACACATACACGTCGCATGCACTCACACACTCACTTACACACTCACACACACATACATGCACATCGCATGCACTCACACACTTACACACACACACACTCTCTCAGACACACACTCTCTGACACACTCACTTACACACACACGCAAGCTCACATGTACGCTCACAGATACAAACACACTCACACAAACACACCAAAACTCACTCACAGACACACATTATTTGTGTGTGTGTGTGTGTGTGTGTGTGTGTGTGTGGATCACAGAGGATTATTTTCAGATGATGTGCCGGCCCAGCTGTTTTCTTCCCAGCATGCATTGCTGCAGTTTTGGAGGCGGCGCCGCAGCGTTTGGAGAGAGACGGAGATCAGGGGTTTCAAACATGATCTACACATCAAACACTTCAAAGGCATCTATCGTTTATAAACACACAATTAATACACTGAAAAATAAATATGATAAATCTATTAAATTACATTATTATTAAGTTACATTATTTTATTTTTTATCTACTCACAATAGGAATGTACTGTTCAATATATTATTTATTTTTTTGTTTATTTAATTTTAATCAAATTTTTATTATTTTTTATTAATTGAAAAGGTTTTTCTTATTTATTTATTTTATATATGAACAACTACCTAATTTTTTTTAAATCACATTTATTAACTTATTTTCTAATCAAATTTTTTTTAAATAAATAATTATATTATAATATATATATATATATATATTTAATTATACAGCTGAATTATACAGATAGCAAATATACAGCTACAAATAATCATAATCACAAATGCTAGAAAATATACTAATTTAAGCCCCCGCTATCATAAAATCCTGCTATTTTAAATGTAAAAGATGAAAACGGCATCACAGCAGAAACATGCTCCATTACACTCACTGTCAGAACCCATGGAATTATTTGTTGATGTATTTCCTATTGAAGCAGAACCAATCAGACAGCTCGTCCCTGTTTTTAATTAGTTTAGGCCTTTAGTTTGTATCAAGAACAGGGTGATCGGGTGGGATCGGCGCAGACTCACCGTGACGCGCCTCATGTCGAGCAGCTGAAGGTGTGGCGAGCAGCAGCGGAGGAGTGTGTGTCTGTAGCATGACTCCAGCGCCACGGGATTCCCATCGACGCTCAGCTCACTCAGAGAGCGGCAGTCCCACAGACAGGCCAGCGCATCCAAACTACACACACACACACACACACACACACTGACGTCAGCATCACACGGCGTTCCACAACAGTTCTGATATCAAACAGGAAGAGGGAATCGTTAGCTGTCGTGTTACTTCCCTTCGTGTGGAAGCCCATTTTAACCATGGAATTAAAAAAGAGCATCGGAAAATTTTAATCACAAAAACATTGCGTGATCCAGGCAGATCTTTCATCCATAAACACGTGCCCCTTCAAAGAGATATAAACTGAGAAATTGGAGGGAAAAAAGGAAGAACTGCGTGATATAAACTCAGAATTGTGAGAAAGTCAGAATTGCGAGATATAAACTCAGAATTGCGAGATATAAACTCAGAATTGCGAGATATAAACTCAGAATTGCGAGATATAAACTCAGAATTGCGAGATATAAACTCAGAATTGTGAGAAAGTCAGAATTGCGAGAAAGTCAGAATTGCGAGAAATAAACTCAGAATTGCGTGATAAAGTCAGAATTGCGAGATATAAAGTCAGAATTGCGAGATATAAAGTCAGAATTGCGTGATATAAATTCAGAATTGCGTGATATAAACTCAGAATTGCGGGATATAAATTCAGAATTGCGTGATATAAACTCAGAATTGCGGGATATAAATTCAGAATTGCGTGATATAAACTCAGAAATGCGAGAAAGTCAGCATTGCGAGAAATAAAGTACACACACACACACACACACACTGACGTCAGCATCACACGGCGTTCCACAACAGTTCTGATATCAAACAGGAAGAGGGAATCGTTAGCTGTCGTGTTACTTCCCTTCGTGTGGAAGCCCATTTTAACCATGGAATTAAAAAAGAGCATCGGAAAATTTTAATCACAAAAACATTGCGTGATCCAGGCAGATCTTTCATCCATAAACACGTGCCCCTTCAAAGAGATATAAACTGAGAAATTGGAGGGAAAAAAGGAAGAACTGCGTGATATAAACTCAGAATTGTGAGAAAGTCAGAATTGCGAGATATAAACTCAGAATTGCGAGATATAAACTCAGAATTGCGAGATATAAAGTCAGAATTGCGAGATATAAACTCAGAATTTCGAGATATAAACTCAGAATTGCGAGATATAAACTCAGAATTGCGAGATATAAACTCAGAATTGTGAGAAAGTCAGAATTGCGAGAAAGTCAGAATTGCGAGAAATAAACTCAGAATTGCGTGATAAAGTCAGAATTGCGAGATATAAAGTCAGAATTGCGAGATATAAAGTCAGAATTGCGTGATATAAATTCAGAATTGCGTGATATAAACTCAGAATTGCGGGATATAAATTCAGAATTGCGTGATATAAACTCAGAATTGCGGGATATAAATTCAGAATTGCGTGATATAAACTCAGAAATGCGAGAAAGTCAGCATTGCGAGAAATAAAGTCAGAATTGCGAGAAATAAAGTCAGAATTGCGAGATACAAAGTCAGAATTGCGAGATATAAACTCAGAATTGCGAGATATAAACTCAGAATTGCGAGAAAGTCAGAACTGCGAGAAATAAACTCAGAATTGTGAGAAAGTCAGAATTGCGAGATATAAACTCAGAATTGCGAGATATAAACTCAGAATTGCGAGATATAAACTCAGAATTGCGAGATATAAACTCAGAATTGTGAGAAAGTCAGAATTGCGAGAAAGTCAGAATTGCGAGAAATAAACTCAGTATTGCGTGATATAAAGTCAGAATTGCGAGATATAAAGTCAGAATTGCGAGATATAAAGTCAGAATTGCGAGATATAAAGTCAGAATTGCGAGATATAAAGTCAGAATTGCGAGATATAAAGTCAGAATTGCGAGATATAAAGTCAGAATTGCGAGATATAAAGTCAGAATTGCGTGATATAAAGTCAGAATTGTGGGATATAAATTCAGAATTGCGTGATATAAACTCAGAAATGCGAGATATATAGTCAGAATTGCGAGAAAGTCAGCATTGCGAGAAATAAAGTCAGAATTGCGAGAAATAAAGTCAGAATTGCGAGATATAAAGTCAGAATTGCGAGATATAAAGTCAGAATTGCGAGATTTAAACTCAGAATTGCGAGATATATAGTCAGAATTGCGAGATATATAGTCAGAATTGCGAGATATAAACTCAGAATTGCGAGATATAAACTCAGAATTTGAGAGAAAGTCAGAATTGTGAGATATAAAGTCAGAATTGTGAGAAAGTCAGAATTGCGAGAAAGTCAGAATTGTGAGATATAAAGTCAGAATTGCGAGATATAAAGTCAGAATTGCGTGATATAAACTCAGAATTGCATGATATAAATTCAGAATTGCGTGATATAAACTCAGAAATGCGAGATATATAGTCAGAATTGCGAGAAAGTCAGCATTGCGAGAAATAAAGTCAGAATTGCGAGCAAGTCAGAATTGCGAGAAAAACTCAGAATTGCGAGATATACAGTCAGAATTGCGAGATATATAGTCAGAATTGCGAGATATATAGTCAGAATTGCGAGATATAAACTCAGAATTGTGAGATATTAAGTCAGAATTGTGAGAAAGTAAGAATTGCGATAAAGTCAGAATTGCGAGATATAAAGTCAGAATTTCGAGAAAGTCAGAATTGCGAGAAATAAACTCAGAATTGCGTGATAAAGTCAGAATTGCGAGATATAAAGTCAGAATTGCGAGATATAAAGTCAGAATTGTGAGAAAGTCAGAATTGCGAGATATAAAGTCAGAATTGCGTGATATAAATTCAGAATTGCGTGATATAAACTCAGAATTGCGGGATATAAATTCAGAATTGCGTGATATAAACTCAGAATTGCGGGATATAAATTCAGAATTGCGTAATATAAACTCAGAAATGCGAGAAAGTCAGCATTGCGAGAAATAAAGTCAGAATTGTGAGAAATAAAGTCAGAATTGCGAGATACAAAGTCAGAATTGCGAGATATAAATCAGAATTGCGAGATATAAACTCAGTATTGCGAGAAAGTCAGAACTGCGAGAAATAAACTCAGAATTGTGAGAAAGTCAGAATTGCGAGATATAAACTCAGAATTGCGAGATATAAACTCAGAATTGTGAGAAAGTCAGAATTGCGAGAAAGTCAGAATTGCGAGAAATAAACTCAGAATTGCGTGATATAAAGTCAGAATTGCGAGATATAAAGTCAGAATTGCGAGATATGAAGTCAGAATTGCGAGATATAAAGTCAGAATTGCGAGATATAAAGTCAGAATTGCGTGATATAAAGTCAGAATTGTGGGATATAAATTCAGAATTGCGTGATATAAACTCAGAAATGCGAGATATATAGTCAGAATTGCGAGAAAGTCAGCATTGCGAGAAATAAAGTCAGAATTGCGAGAAATAAAGTCAGAATTGCGAGATATAAAGTCAGAATTGCGAGATATAAAGTCAGAATTGCAAGATTTAAACTCAGAATTTCGAGATATATAGTCAGAATTGCGAGATATATAGTCAGAATTGCGAGATATAAACTCAGAATTGCGAGATATAAACTCAGAATTTGAGAGAAAGTCAGAATTGTGAGATATAAAGTCAGAATTGTGAGAAAGTCAGAATTGCGAGAAAGTCAGAATTGTGAGATATAAAGTCAGAATTGCGAGATATAAAGTCAGAATTGCGTGATATAAACTCAGAATTGCATGATATAAATTCAGAATTGCGTGATATAAACTCAGAAATGCGAGATATATAGTCAGAATTGCGAGAAAGTCAGCATTGCGAGAAATAAAGTCAGAATTGCGAGAAAAACTCAGAATTGCGAGATATACAGTCAGAATTGCGAGATATATAGTCAGAATTGCGAGATATATAGTCAGAATTGCGAGATATAAACTCAGAATTGTGAGATATTAAGTCAGAATTGTGAGAAAGTAAGAATTGCGAGAAAGTCAGAATTGCGAGATATAAAGTCAGAATTTCGAGAAAGTCAGAATTGCGAGAAATAAACTCAGAATTGCGTGATAAAGTCAGAATTGCGAGATATAAAGTCAGAATTGCGAGATATAAAGTCAGAATTGTGAGAAAGTCAGAATTGCGAGATATAAAGTCAGAATTGCGTGATATAAAGTCAGAATTGCGTGATATAAATTCAGAATTGCGTGATATAAACTCAGAATTGCGGGATATAAATTCAGAATTGCGTGATATAAACTCAGAATTGCGGGATATAAATTCAGAATTGCGTGATATAAACTCAGAAATGCGAGAAAGTCAGCATTGCGAGAAATAAAGTCAGAATTGCGAGAAATAAAGTCAGAATTGCGAGATACAAAGTCAGAATTGCGAGATATAAACTCAGAATTGCGAGATATAAACTCAGAATTGCGAGAAAGTCAGAACTGCGAGAAATAAACTCAGAATTGTGAGAAAGTCAGAATTGCGAGATATAAACTCAGAATTGCGAGATATAAACTCAGAATTGCGAGATATAAACTCAGAATTGTGAGAAAGTCAGAATTGCGAGAAAGTCAGAATTGCGAGAAATAAACTCAGAATTGCGAGATATAAAGTCAGAATTGCGAGATATAAAGTCAGAATTGCGAGATATAAAGTCAGAATTGCGAGATATAAAGTCAGAATTGCGAGATATAAAGTCAGAATTGCGAGATATAAAGTCAGAATTGCGAGATATAAAGTCAGAATTGCGAGATATAAAGTCAGAATTGCGTGATATAAAGTCAGAATTGTGGGATATAAATTCAGAATTGCGTGATATAAACTCAGAAATGCGAGATATATAGTCAGAATTGCGAGAAAGTCAGCATTGCGAGAAATAAAGTCAGAATTGCGAGATATAAAGTCAGAATTGCGAGATATAAAGTCAGAATTGCGAGATTTAAACTCAGAATTGCGAGATATATAGTCAGAATTGCGAGATATATAGTCAGTAGGGGTGGAACGGTACATGTATTCGTATTGAACCGAAACGGTACGGGCGTCACGGTTCGGTGCACGAATTTGCACGCAGAATACACGGTACAAATAAAAAAAAAACTCTTAAATAGCGATAAATTTCGCTCTATTCGCTTTTGGTGTGACTGTTAACGCAGCAATGAACAGGCTGCGATCAAGATTGCAATGCAGGAGTGTGTGTGTCTGTGTGCGCGCGCGAGAGAGAGAGAGAGAGGCGCGATGAACAGTGTGTGTGTGTGTGCGAGAGAGAGAGAGGCGCGATCGAACAGTGTGTGTGTGTGTGTGTGCGCGCGCGTGCGAGAGAGAGAGAGGCGCGGGCGCGAATCGCGCGATGAACAGTGTGTGTGTGTGTGTGTGTGTGTGTGTGTGTGTGCGCGCGCGCGAGAGAGAGAGGCGCGGGCGCGAATCGCGCGATGAACAGTGTGTGTGTGTGTGTGCGCGCGCGTGAGAGAGAGAGAGAGGCGCGGGCGCGAATCGCGTGATGAACAGTGTGTGTGTGTGTGTGTGTGTGTGTGTGAGAGAGAGAGGCACGGGCGATCGAACAGTGGAAACGTAAAAACATACTCCGTCATTTTTTTCATACATCATTAAAACTGCAAATTGTTTACTTATATTTGTGTACACTGGCAATAAAACACAACATTGTGCTTTTGTCACACTCTAAACTCTTGTCAAACTGTAACCTACAACTGTTAACAAGTTTTTATGGTAGTATTATTTTATACGGAAATCAATTATTTATAATTCAGATGAGAATAAAGTTAGTTAATTAAAATGAAGGAAAACAAATATCTTGATCTGAAATAGCAAATTAATTTTAAATTCATTCAGGTACAATTACCAAACATATCTCAAGGTCTTTTCGTCTTTTTAATAATTTAATTAATAAACTAATTATATAAAACTACTGTCAGTGCACTACAAATAAACTGGTTCTATGCCTTTATTAATAAAACTTATTTTAAAAAATACAAGGTTTAAGACATTTGGGTCATTCCTACTATTCGGTGCCATTTCAGCTTGGTAAATTTCCCAAAAAAAAGTAAAAATTTCCATGATTTATTCATTTTATCTGAAGAATGGTTTGTTACACTACAAGAAAAATATATTGGTCCAGCTCAGGATATCACTCTTTAATAATTTTGACCAAATTCTTCACACATGCAAAGGCCAAATGTCCACCCTGTTACAGGACATTCTCATCTAAATTAATAAATGTTTTGAATTCACAGTTATTGTAATATTTACATTTTCTAAGAGCTCAAATGTCCCTCACTTTACCCCGCAAATGTATTTTAACAAAGTGTTCATTAACGAGCATTATCTTAAAAAAAGTTGTATTTTAAGCCACAGTGGTAATTTCAACACATTTCTTTTAGAATAAAAAGACATTTCAATGGAATTTTGCCGCATTTTTTAATTATTTCATTTTGCCATTTCATTCCCTAAAATTAACCACAAAGATATGCATAACATTTGTTGAACTTATTTTATTAACTTAAAATAATAATAAAAAAACAGAGGTAACAGGGTGGACAGAGGGGTAACAGGGTGGACATCACACCACTAAACAACAATAAATGTTATCAACTCATTTACCCTGGCACCCCCTGAAGGTATATAACAAATAAATGTATAATAAATTAATTATAAGTACCAATTCAAGCTGTAAACACTCATTTATTTAGCATTTACGCCCACTCTGTTACAATATGTCCACCCTGTTAGTGTGCAAAAGAGTAACAGGGTGGACAGTAACAGGAGGGACATTTTATGCTAAAGTTAGCCATTGCTACAAATGTGATGAAAAACAAGCTAGTGCGCAGTGATTATTGAGGAAGATTTTTAACCTGTTTATTAACCATATTTTCAAAATTACAAACAATTATCAGTTTCCACTATAAATAGGCATAACAGGGTGGACATGTTATGCTTTACCACTTCAGTGAATCATTCTAAAACATTGAAAAAAGAGTGAATTAAGGAATGATACTTACTCTGCTTCTTGAAGATAATTTGCCACCAAAAAGTATTAAAATTCTTGAGAGACATGTGATTAGAGGAACAGTCAATGGGCGTGTTCAGAGGGATTTTCCATCAGAGTAACAGGGGGGACATTCAATTCAGGGACACAACATTTTTTAAAGACTTTAAGTATTAAAAATGTATAACTAACAAAAAATATATTTTTGTGAGGAATATTATAAATAAGAATATACAACAATATTGAAAAATTTGGAATTTATTTGATTTTTATTACTTATATTTGTGGCTGAAGTTGTGCAAGCTTACTTGGGGACATGGCAGTTTAGCCTACTTGCACTAACATCAGAGTAATTTTTTTTTATTATTAATTAATCCTGGGTACATTTATTGTGTTCTATGGTAAAGGGGGATTAACAATTTAAGATGATCATTTAGAAACAAGTATTAGCCCATTTTTACTCAAATAATACCACATTATGTCATGAGGACTCTAATGGCACCGAATGCTAAGAATGACCCATTTATAAAAATGCCTTCTGCATTTTTGTTTTGCTTTTCACTCCATTGTACCGAAATCGTACCGAACCGTGATGTCTGAACCGAGGTATGAACCGAACCGTGACTTCTGTGTACCGTTCCACCCCTAATAGTCAGAATTGCGAGATATAAACTCAGAATTGCGAGATATAAACTCAGAATTTGAGAGAAAGTCAGAATTGTGAGATATAAAGTCAGAATTGTGAGAAAGTCAGAATTGCGAGAAAGTCAGAATTGTGAGATATAAAGTCAGAATTGCGAGATATAAAGTCAGAATTGCGTGATATAAACTCAGAATTGCATGATATAAATTCAGAATTGCGTGATATAAACTCAGAAATGCGAGATATATAGTCAGAATTGCGAGAAAGTCAGCATTGCGAGAAATAAAGTCAGAATTGCGAGCAAGTCAGAATTGCGAGAAAAACTCAGAATTGCGAGATATACAGTCAGAATTGCGAGATATATAGTCAGAATTGCGAGATATAAACTCAGAATTGTGAGATATTAAGTCAGAATTGTGAGAAAGTAAGAATTGCGAGAAAGTCAGAATTGCTAGATATAAAGTCAGAATTTCGAGAAAGTCAGAATTGCGAGATATAAAGTCAGAATTGCGAGATATAAAGTCAGAATTGCGTGATATAAACTCAGAATTGTGTGATATAAACTCAGAAATGCGAGATATATAGTCAGAATTGCGAGAAAGTCAGAATTGCGAGAAATAAAGTCAGAATTGCGAGATATAAAGTCAGAATTGCGAGCAAGTCAGAATTGCGAGAAAAACTCAGAATTGCGAGATATAAAGCCAGAATTGCGAGATTTAAACTCAGAATTGCGAGAAATAAAGTCAGAATTGTGAGATTTTAACTCAGAATTGCGAGATATATAGTCAGAATTGCGAGATATAAACTCAGAATTTGAGAGAAAGTCAGAATTGCGAGATTTAAACTCAGAATTGTGAGATATATAGTCAGAATTGTGAGATATAAACTCAGAATTGCGAGATATAAAGTCAGAATTGCGAGATATAAACTCAGAATTTGCGAGAAAGTCAGAATTGTAAGAAACTCAAAATTGTGTGATATAAACTCAGAATTGCGAGATATAAACTCTGAATTGCGAGAACAAGTCTTAATTGCAATATGTAAACTCAGAATTGCAAGAAATAAATAAGTCAGAATTGTGTGATTAAAAAGTCACAACTACTTTTATATTTTCATGGCTGAAAGAATAAATAAATTTGTCTCAATTTTATTTAGACATTGAGTGACCCCTGACCTCGAGTTAGCCCCGCCCACAGACCCTCACACACACACACACACACACACACACACAGGGCTCGGGATGTAGCAGTATGACACAGCAGTAATGAGGAAAAACACGCCGTAACGCTCGTTCCGTCACACCGCATCAACATCATGCACGCGTACACACCCTTAGCAACCGCACAACTCCACCCATGACAACACATAAAAAACTAATTACTGAACCATGTTCCCATGGTTACAGAATCAGACACACTGGATGACAGTCTAAACGCTTCCGCCCATGTGTGTGTGTGTGTGTGTGCTGCAGTACGAGGGCACGACGCGTCCTCAGACAGGACGGGGTTAACGTTAAACACGCTAATGCTAATCTTACCTGCTGATGCTGTTAGCGCTGAGAAACAGACGCTGCAGACGAGGAAGATGCTGCACATCCGTCTACCAGAGAGAGAGAGAGAGAGAGAGAGAGAGAGAGAGAAGTGATGCAGCATCCCTCAGTCACCGGCACACTGATCCATCACACACACACACACCGCTGCGGCGGAACACTGACGGGAGGGGCAGCGGAAGAGCAGGACGACTGCGGGGGAGGGGAGTGTGTGTGTGTGTGTGTGTGTAGAGAGAGAGATGCTCAAATTCAACACACACACACACACACACACACACACAGGAAGTGATCGACAGCAAAAACAGTCAGTCATTGTTTTCAGCTGGAGGCTTTTTAAACAAAATCAATTTGTGGTTGCTAGGGTGTGGAGAATGGTTGCTAAGATGTTTTTAAGTGGTTGCTGAAAAGCTAATAATTAATTATGTCCTAAAAATGAAAAACTGTAAATAAACGATTTTAAAATGAAACCCGTACTGAAATAAACTGAATCATAAAAATGTAAAAGCAGAAAAAAAATTTTTAGTAAATTATTCATTTATTTAGCTACATGTCATAGAGACAGAGCGACACGCGTCATAATCTGAAGCCACGCCCACACACGTTTAGGCCACGCCCACACCGGGGGAAACCAATCCCACCGTCTCCATTGACTCTGTGTTGTGTGAAGCCGCCTCCTCGTCATTTATGACTTATAACAAAGAACAAAACCCTGTGTGAAAGCTGCGGTGTGACGGTGTACAGCACACAAGATAAACACCCAGAGATACGATTAATAAGCCGTCGAGCCCGAAACACGAGCGTTTCAGGACACAGAAGTGGATGGAGTCAATAGAGACGGTGTGGGCGTGGCCTAACACATGTGGGCGTGGCCTAAACCAGCATTAACCGGCATCAGAGATCCGTGAACATGTGTTACTCTCCAGCTGATGCACAACTCCTCCAATCACAGACAGAAGATCGTCATCAATCACAGACACCCTAGCAACCACCAATAATAACCTAGCAACCATATATCAAAGTGCAAAAAAATACTGAGCAACTACATTGCAACATCGGACAGTTGTTGGAGATCTTCAGCTATTTGTGTAGTTTTTATAAATTACAGTCATTCTGAGATTATACATTTTAATATTTCAATAATTTAACATTACATTCATGTGTTTCACGGTTCTCTGATGTCGGCTAATGCTCACGTAGGTGAACGGATTAAATATTTAATCTGTTTAAGTGCAGTAAGTGTTGATGTTTTGTTATTTTAACCCTCTGGGGACTAAGCCCTTTTTGGTCCGTTTTCTCTATTTTTACATTTGGGCTTATAAACCATATGTAATGGAGATGGAACACTATGTGTTTGGTATCTATGGATTCAGAAGACCCTAAGCTAACATAAGCATGCATGTAATGTGTTTATAAAGGAAGTATGAGTGAAAAATGTACAATAAACTAGAGAATTTCAAAAACGGAAATTAGATTTTTGTCATTTATTTCTGAAAATCACACATCACACAACAATAGTGAACAGTTTTTGAACAAAAAATATATTTGTCAAAGCCTTTGCTTGACAGACAGGTGTAATTGTTAAATAAAATGTGTAAACAACAATGAAAAATTTAACTTTATTTACAAATAGTCCTAGGCGTTTTTCTTAGGAATGCTTAGAATTTTCTAAGCAATGCTTTCTCCTCGTCACTCTCCAGTAATTGTTCCACAGCTTGTTCCACCGTAAGTCTTTACTGCTTGCCATCATAAAAGTGCTAAAACAATAAATAATGCTATAATTGTATGTGTGTATATATATATATATATATATTATAATTGTTCTGTCTCTCTCTCATATAAATCTCTGCTAACCCGCTCCGTAAGCCTCCGTTCGCTCTCTCTCCTTCTCTCCATTCAACGCTCTTTGCGTCATATCCCTAACTATATAGTACCACCCCTTGCAAAGCTACAGAGTCCTCTGATTTGCTAGATACGTCATGGTAACCTTCCTCTGATTGGATAAGAAAAATATTTCTCCATCGGCAATTTTTCCATTGGATGTTGTTCGCGGAATCTGCCAAACAACATCGATTTCATTGGCCTTTTACATAGTGGTATTGCGCAACAAGGAAGTGTGTATATTTACAAGCCGGGTGAGTTATCACTGTTTTCAGCGGAATCTGAGGAAGACCGCACCTCTCTATCATTAATCGTTTTTAAGATAATTACACATTTGTAAAAGTATGCCATTTTGGGCGGTACCACCCAATCCGTCCCCAGAGGGTTAAATGATTAATTTATTTTAAATGTGTCTGATTAGCTTCTCACACTCACCACGTCCGAGATGCTGTTGTGCCGCAGGTTGAGTTCGGTCAGACTCTTCAAGCCCCGCAGATTCTCCACTCGAGCGATGCGGTTCCCCGACAGATTCAGCAAACGAAGCTTTGACAGACCCGACACGTTCTCAATCTGAGAGATCTGCGGAGACACCGAAGGAAAGGGACATGTACTAAATGTTTGAGAGTTGCACCATTAAACTTTTCATGAAACAAAATGTTTAAGGAAGCGCCGATCAGGAATACCAGCTGGAATAAAGCAGCAGATTGATGAATTATATCCATTAGATCATGTTTTACCAGACAGACTTCAATCCTTTAGACATTAAAGCGCTCCTATAATGCCCTTTCACAAGATGTCAAATAAGTCTCTGATGTCCCCAGAGTGTGTGTGTGAAGTTTCAGCTCAAAACTGATATTTTTTATAGCATGTTAAAATTGTCACTTTTTGAGGGCGAGCAAAAACACGCCGTTTTTGTGTGTGTGTCCCTTTAAATGCAAATGAGCTGCTGCTCCCAGCACAGGGGGCGGAGCTTCAAGAGCTTGTGTGTGTGTGTGTGTGTGTGTGTTTGTGTGTGTGTTCCTTTAAATGCAAATGAGCTACTCTCAAGAACTCTTGTCCTTTTACCTCTCTCTCACACACACACACTGAACATTTTTAAAACTTTTAGCCTTCAAACCGGAATCAGACAAAGATGGAGAGACTCTAGAAGAGACAACATGTAGAGCAACAGGATATTTCTGATGGTTAGTTGATGAGTTTATGTTTCTGATCTGGAGTTAACTCTCTTCTAGACATTGATTAGCATAATCTGTCATGGTAATCTATAAATTGGGGCGGGGTTTATGTAAATTTGAGGGTTGGTGATGTCACTAACCTGTGAAGAAACTCAGTGTAGTTCTACCAGATGTTAGTTGTAGTCCTTAATAAGCATTTCTGTAAAAGCAAATCTCTCCCTTTGCTGTGAACTTTGAGTCGAGACTCTGCAGATGCTGTTTATGCTCAAACTGCAACATTACACACTAACTACAGCTAGACAAGTCAAATTATAATCAACCGCCCCTTTAATGATGTTTACATTTAAGGGAGAATATTATATTAATAAATGACTTGTTATTGACTCTTTAAAACATCCCTCATCTTCATACAGCGACTCGCACATGCATGTTGTGTATGCTATGAACACTACTGTTCAAAAGTACTTTTTTAAAAATTAATTATAATAATTACAGTAATTTTTTAAAAGAATTTAAAAGAAAAAAAATCAAATTCACAGCGTTTCCACACAACTTGTGTTCATGAGTTTAAAGGCTCGTTGAATGTAAACGGCACATTATGTTCCTTTACAAACCGCCATAAGAACAAATGGTGCAACCAAATTAAATACAGTTATTTACTGACTAGATAGCCGTAACTAAGCCTCTCGTGTGGACTTTACATGC
>NW_026607235.1:85000-87500 GCF_029890125.1 Rhinichthys klamathensis goyatoka | reverse complement strand
TGGAAAGGGGCGGGACATTTCCCAAACACACTCGAAGCGCTCAACCAATCACAACACACCGATCCAGCCGACCAATCAGAGCACAGTGTGCTTTTCAGAAGGAGGGGCTTCATAGAGACAGGAAGTAAACAGAGCGTTACTGACAGACTGGGAAGAGAGGAGCCGCAACAATGGAGAATATGAGGAGAATAATCAACATTCAAGCAGGAAAACCTGCACAAAAACAACATCTAGGTCTTCTTTAAGAAATAAAAGATGTAAAGTGAAACAATCACTGCCATATAATAAACATACAGACAGAAACTATATTTACAGGGTGATATTTCGCAGAGTTCTGTACCGGTTCTGGACGGGTTTGGTTTCATGGAGTCCACATTCAAAGCTTTCTTCAGTTCATCTGATAACCTCAGATCAAGCTGGCAAAAGAATAAAGTGACATTAAAGTTATTCTCATTTAGCATGACTATAGTTCATGAATAAGTGGTTGATAACAACCATATTGAATAAAAACATTTTAAAAGCCTATGGAGAAAAAAATGCTCTGTTTGAAATATTATCATTAATTCAGTAATATTGTTGATTTAACTTTCAGATGAGAAAACAAATTGAACTGAATAATAACTAAAGCTGCTTTACAGCTGAAATTGAATTTGTCTAATTTTTTATTCTGTTATTTTCCTGTTTATTAGCGTGAAGCTGACTTGAAATGTGTATTGTTTAAAGTGCTATAGAAATAAAGCTATAAATTATCCATACATAAAACGTTTGCACCATTGACCCTCAGAAACCACGTAAAAGAACATGAACTCGAGTCACAGCCTTCAGTTCCATAACACTTACATGTTCATTATACAGTCAAACCAAAGATTGGTTTCAGGACACTATAGTCATTTATGTAAGTGAGAAGAGCAAAATAAAGTAAACTGTGGCATATTACACCCAAATATTCTTCATACAGCGACTACCAGTAACATTTGGGAGCAAATATTATCCCGACACTTTGAGCTGATCATGTTTTCTTCAGTGTGTTTTCTGTAACTGCTAATGCTCTTTTTACACACACACTGAACAACATGAAGCATTGCTTGGTCACTGGTTGAGCTAAACTGGTATTATCTAAGGCCCCGTCCACACTACTGCGTTTTCGTTTAAAAACGGAGACCTTTTGCTACGTTTGCACCTCCCGTCCACACTAAAACGGCAAAAACGGAGACCCAAAACGGAGAAGTTTAGAAACGCTGCCGAACCGTTTTTCGTTTTGAATCTCCGGAGGGCGTTTTAGTGTAGACGGGTCAAAACGGAGAACTTTAGAAACGTTGACGTAGTAGAGGCTCACGCTCGGCTCTATGATTGGGTGTCATCAGTCATGGCGTATATCTTTGCTAGCCGCTGTTGTACAAGTAAATTCTGCATTTTACAACGCTATAACTGCCTACATGCGCCGGAGTCAAGCTATTATTCGAGTGATCTGTGACAATTCCCGTGTGCAGCGGCGGCGTTGACCGTACGGAGCGTCGGTTTGTGGTTAACCCAGAGCATGGTGGGATAATTTTATCAATGAAGTTGTGTTTACACCGGCACGCGCATGCCCAGTGTTGGTGAATGGTCACGTGATCCACGTTTTCAGTCGTTTTAATGTGGACGGAGATCAATTCTAATACGCAGCTAAAACGCTGGTGTGGACTGAGATCGTGTTCGTTTTAATTATCCGTTTCTAAACTAAAACGCAGTAGTGTGGATGGGGCCTAAGTGTGTAGTTAAATTTAACAGCTGACAGATATTCAACATAATTCATGTGTGAGAGTCTAACAGAAGGACGGACAAAACCAGTCAAATATCCACTGATCTGAGAACTCTGAGTTCTGCTCATATTTATTAGCATTTCCTAAACTATAGCGAATAACCTGATAATGTGAGAGATGTTGAAGGAGTCTGAATAAGTGTTGGTTTGACTGTATTTGAGAGTGTAAAGAGAGGTATAATCAGATTACAGGGAGTGTATTTGAGTTGTGCTAACACAAACCCCAGGCCGGTTCTAGACTAGTCTGGTTCTGGGTGAGGAACACTGGATCTCACACTGACCGGTCTCTGTGCCGCTCTGTCGGGCAGGAATGACCTCACTGCTGCTACATGCTGTTTATAGCCGTGAACCTGTGGAGAGAGAGAGAGAGAAATCTTAATATTCATCTTCATATTCATCATCATCATCATCTTCATCATCTTAAAACACGACACTACGACACTGAACGCTCATTGAGCCACTGTGCTAACATGACACTACAAGGTACTTTACATATAGACAGACGGACGGACGGACGGATGGATGGATAGATAGATAGATAGAATGACAGACGATAGATAGATAGATAGATAGATAGATAGATAGATAGATAGATAGATAGATAGATAGATAGATAGACAGACAATAGATAGATAGATAGATAAGATAGATAGATAGATAGATAGATAGACAGACAGACAGACAGACGGATAGATAGAT
>NW_026607235.1:35000-80000 GCF_029890125.1 Rhinichthys klamathensis goyatoka | reverse complement strand
TATATTTAGGAAAAGACAGAAGCCGTTTGTCCACCAGTGTTTCTGTTTAGTTCTTTGGGTCTAATCTTTCTGGCTAGTCTTTTCTCCGACTAATCCATCTTGTATCAATGACTTAATCCTGAAATCCAATTATTCATCCCGTTCCTGCTCCTTTTCTCCGGAAACTGCCATTCGGCACTTGTTTCTCACTTCATAAATGCCTCTCTTTCCTCGGCTTCATTTTGCCACTTAAAACTGGTGCAATTACTCAAGTTCTTAAAGTCAATAATTGTATCTCTTAAAACTCATCTTAATCACCAAAATTACATATTTAAACGGTTTTTCTTTGTCGTCATGCCTTAAAATATCTTGAATGTAACTCGACACCCTCGCCTCATTTAGTATGCGCGGTTCTATGAATATGCAAATGAGCCCCGCCTCCACTCACTCCCTCAGCTCACAGATCCACTGGTTGACGATCACACGTTGATCTGATTGGTTACAAGGTCGTTTGTGACGTCAGAAACACCAGCGATTTCAAACCGTGTTTTTGAGACTGTCTTTGGTTCACTGCAGTTTTAAGGAGGAAATACTCAGCAATGCTGTCGACTTATGAACTTACACATGGTGTGTCTTAAAGCGTATTTAACACACCACATAGACACATAAACAACATTAAACGCTGGATTTACACCACAGGGGGACTTTAAGAATCCCAACCTTGACCAAGTCAGTGTAAAATCTGTTATCTCAGTCTCTTAGATGAAAATAATCTGTTTAATCCCTTTGAAACTGGTTTTCTCCCACTTCACAGAGCTGGAACTGGCCTTGTGACGTAGTGAATGACCTATCTGCACTGATAAAAATGATTTTGTGGTGAAGTAAATACTACAGAAAAAAACAATGTAGTTTACATGAAAAAAGTTAGTTCAGGCAAGAATAAAAAAAAAAAAGTAAATTCTATAGTAGTACTCAATTCAATCGTGTAGAAATGAAAGCGTAAATATCAACATTATAAAATTAAGTAAAATTACTCAACTTTTCTGATACTGGTGTTCCCATCATGCACTGGGCCATTAATAATTAATGAGGTATATTTTTCACTGTTTTCCATATGTATTTACACTATTTTATCATTGCTTTTGTTGTTAGGAGTAGTAACTGGCCATTTTGTGACATTTGGAGTTCATTTTCTACTTAAAATGACACATTCAAACACAAAAACGATCCATCAAATGTTACCGTCATTCTGAATTGTCTACCAAGTATTGAGGTCTGCGTTCACACATTTAACTTTAGAAATGAAGATATGGTGACACACACTATATGTATTGATTACTTAAACATAGCTAAGTAAATCATAAACTTAAAGAGTATGGGCTAATTCAATGTTATATTGTTAGAGTGAAATTTTGTACAAAGAAAAGTTTGATTATATAGATATTACTTAACCTTAAATTAGCTAAATAAATTTTACTTAATTTCTTATGTTACTTTCACTTAACTTAGGTAAGTATAGTTTACTTAATTCTATGTGAAAATTACTCAAAAAATATCACAAACTTGCCTTAAAAAAATTATAGATAAGAGCAACAGCCTCGGCTCCGCCTTTAAAATCTTGGTTTTCCTCCAATCTCTCAGACAATTTTCAATGCAAAAGTGCAATTCAAAACCTCTTTGTTTTTTCGAATGTTATCATCTTAAGTAGTGTCGCATGTTAATGCATCGTGAACTAACATGAACATTTTTATTACGTAACATCAACAAAGGCGAATACATGCCGTAAAAATATATTGACTCATTCATGTTAGTTAGTGCATCAACTAAAGTTAACAAGTAAGACCTTACTGTGTAAAGTGTTGGCAAGTCACCCAGACAACAACATGTAACACAGCTGATGCTCTAAATGCGTTTAATAAATTCATAAAGCTGCTCATTAACTATATTCCCACATCTGCGTCCGCTCACAGAACCAGTGAACACATCAGATCCTCTTCATAACGTCTTACTGTAACCTCGAGAAGCTGTCAGACGACCAAATGTTACCCATTATTTTCCATTATACCACAGTATTATTCCATTATTTTGTTTGTTTGGTATAATATCTTGATATTGTCATGTTTGGATTATCCATAACATTGTACCAGTTCCTCTTTTGGTTCAGATGTGTTAATCAGTTTCATTTCACAATTACATTTTGCACTATGAAAACTATTTAAATTGTAAAATATGTATCCAGTGTTTGTTGTGCTGGCTTTAACTTACACATAATGTGATTAGTATCTATTGAGAATCATATTGTTATTGTTATCCAAAAACACTCTTAGTGGCCTTTAAATATGTGTTTTCTTCATGACAAATGCAGTTTCTTGAGTTTGGCTATAAACTATCATTATTAGAGGAGACAGTGATGTTTATTCTTAATGATCAATGAAACCATCAAAATATGAGGAACACATTTTATATGTTTATAAAAACATCAAATATGAGGGATGAACAAAACACTAAACTTGTTTTTAATAATTTATCTGACAAAATTATTTTGAAAAAAGGCAAACAGCTATAGGTTTTATTTTACCATGCAAAAAAAAAAAAAAAATGCACAGAAAAACAAAAAGCTGACATTAAAGCATATCGACTACACATTAATCAGTGATCAGCTTCTCTTGTTTTTGCATGTGTTCAGAATTTCTTTGATTATGCAATATGCTTACAAAATCTTTATTAATATCTGAGTAAAGGGCTTGGGTGAACATCACGTTTGGCCACAACTGTATATCTAAGCAACAATAAAAAACACTTAAATACTGTATAAACACAGCTCTGTCCTGAGGGAACGCTGCAGATCCGTAACCGGACGCTGATGAGCGAAACTCAGTTACTGAGAGGTTCTGAACTCTGTCATGATGCACTGACACAGCGCTGGTGGACGATAACCACATGCACATTCATAACGCAGCGATGACGTCAGCACGGTTTCCTTATCTAGAGATGCACAAGCTCGTGGCGTCCTGAGCGGGAAGGTCCTCGGGTTCAGTGTGTGTGTGTGTGTGTGTGTGTGTGTGTGTGAACACTGAGGAAGCTGTGATGCATCACCTGACCCTGAACAGATCACAGAGAGCCTGATGGACCACACGGGTCAGGAGCTCAGAGAGAGCTGAGACTGATGCAGGACCAATAGAGGAGACGGAGACAGAGAACGCTTCACTGTTACTGAGCTCTCCATACCATAATGCACCAATTTCCCAGTAAAAGCTCATATAAAGAAGAAGAAGAAAAGCACCTGAAGCGTCTTCATCTCTGTGCTTTAGTGCGGGACACACTGCAGTATCATCATCATCAGTATGCGGGACACGGCCGTGACGTCATCACCGCACTCACGACTGAAGCGCAGAACATCAATCACGGGAATGACTCACAGCACGCGTGACGTCACACTGTCACCTTAAACAACTCGAGCGGACTGAGTTGCACTATATAGGCCTATATATATATATAGGCGAGGCCTATAGTCCAACTCATATATGTTTAAATATTCATTTTAAAACAAAACAAAAAATGGGATTTTGGACTTTTTGCTAATTACTAAAATGAATTTCATGAATGTGTTTGATGCTAGGACGTTTCATTCGTCCTTCCCAACAGTAAATCCGCTGCTGTAAAGCCTATTATCCAATTATTTGCACGCCTGATAGTGGGTCGCGCGCGCGCGCTCACTCACTCTCTCGCTTCTTTCCCTAATTGCCCTCACGTGATCATTGTTTATCAATATAAATGTATCGATAAGGCGCTCGCGGCCTCTGTAAAGTAATGCGAAAGAGAAGCGAAGACATGTCCGCCGTGCTCAACGCGTTCCTGCGCTGCGTCGCGTTCCTGCTGCCGCCCTCTTGGCTCCAGTTTTGCTGGTGGGTTGGGGAGGCGTCATGGCCCAATCCCAGAGCTCGATTCAAACACACAAAGCCTCTTACATATGAGGAAGTAGCAGCTCAAGACGAGCCCGAACGCGTCGCTTCTTCCTCCTCCTCTGACCGCGCCGCGTCGCCGCGCAGATTTCTGACGCTCCGCTCCGCGGTGGAGCGCGTTGTTTCGGCCGTCTGTGATCTGCACACGCGTCTGGGGAGTTTGTGCTCGCCGTACCGCGTCGCTGTCGGTTCCCCCGCGGAGGAGGACGCGTTCACGCCCGCGATCATGAGCGTCGACACGCACCTGCGGGAGATCAGCGCTCCGGTGACCATCACTGTGGCGATCCAGGCCGCGGAGGACGAGGAGCTCCAGGAGCCCGAGGAGGAGGACGCGTCATGCGGGAACATCGAGCTCCTCACGGGCAGCGGCAGCGAGGACGAGCTCAGACACGACAAGTCCAGGTACTGACAGACAGAGACAGAGAGAGAGAGTTGTGCGTGCATGTTTAAAACGAGACCTGTCATGTGTTTGAGGAACTGACTTATTGTTGATTTCATCCTTTCATCCACGTACACACGCAAACACACACACACGCAAATACACACACACCAGCTGCACTTGCAGGGCTATAAATAGACACGCTCACAATGCTTGACCCCATAAAAGTGTCAATTTCTAATTTGATTCAGTGAGCGTGAGGGGGAGTGTGTGTGTGTGTGAGTGCGTGTGACAGAGAGTGTGTGTGTTAAAGAGAGTGAGAGAAAGTGTGTGAGAGAGAAAGAGTGTGTGTGTGTGTGTGTGTGTGTGAGAGAGAGTGCGTGTGAGAGAGAGTGAAAGTGTGTGTGTGTGAGAGAGTGTTTGAGAGAGTGCGTGTGAGAGAAAGTGTGTGTGAGAGAGTGTGTGTGTGTGTGAGTGCGTGTGACAGAGAGTGTGTGTGTTAAAGAGAGTGAGAGAAAGTGTGTGACAGAGAAAGAGTGTGTGTGTGTGTGAGAGAGAGAGTGCGTGTGAGAGAGAGTGAAAGTGTGTGTGTGTGTGAGAGAGAGTGTTTGAGAGAGTGTGTGTGAGAGAGAGTGAAAGTGTGTGTGAGAGAGTGTTTGAGAGAGAGAGTGCGTGTGTGAGTGTGTGTGTGTGAGAGAGAGAAAGTGTTTGAGTGTCTGAAAGAGTGAGTGTGAGAGAGAGTGTGTGTGTGAGCGAGTGCGTGTGAGAGAGAGTGTGGGAGAAAGAGTGTGAGAGAGAGTGTGTGTGAGCGAGTGCGTGTGAGAGAGAGTGTGGGAGAAAGAGTGTGTGTGTGAGACAGTGAGTGCGTGTGAGAGAGAGTGTGTGTGTGAGAGAGAGAGTGTGTGAGAGAGAGAGAGTGAGTGTGTGTGTGAGAGTGAGTGTGTGCGTGAGAGAGAAAGAGTGTGTGTGAGAGAAAGTGTGTGTGTGTGAGAGAGTGCGTGTGAGAGAAAGTGTGTGTGTGAGAGTGTGTGAGAGAGAGTATGTGTGAAAGAGTGTGTGAGAGAGAGAGAGAGAGTGTGTGTGTGAGAGAGTGAGTGAGTGTGTGTGTGCGTGAGAGAGAGAGAGTGTGTGAGAGAGAGTGTGCCTGTGAGAGAGAGTGTGCGTGAGAGAGAGTGTGTGTGTGATCGACACCTGTCGCTCAGGGGGTGAAAGTTGGGAGGATTCTAAGGGCCCACACACTCCTGGGGCCGCAGAGAAGGGTTATTAAAGGGATAGTTCACCCAGAAACTCCCAGTAATCACTCTCCCTCATGTCGAACCCGTGAGACCACCGTTCATCTTCGGGACACAAATGAAGATATTTCTGATGTAGTGCCTCCAGTGCCGGCGCCGTCATCGCAACTTTCAAGGTCCAGAAACGTAGTTAGAATAGTCCATGTGACTCCAGTGGCTCAACCGTAATGTTACTAATTACTAAAGAATTTTAATTGGTGGGTGCACTATCCCTTTAATGGAATGCGTGCGGTAGGGGCCGACCTCGTACTCCTCACCGGGGCCCGGATGCCTGTCGGAGGAGTGGCACCAGACCTGTTGCTGCACTGGTTCTGCTGGTTCTCCAGGACGGTCCAGTCCAGTGACCAGATCAGTGTCAGTCCCACTAAACACAGCTGCTGATATAAAGCTCACACGTGACCCTGATCCCAGACCAGTCTCGAGTCGCACGGGTGGATCTGTGGCAATACCCAACACTACACTGTATGGGTCAGAATTATCCATTTTTCTTTTATGCCAAAAATCATTAGGATATTAAGTAAAGATCGTGTTCCATGAAGATATTTCGTAAATGTCCTACCGTAAATATATAAAACATTTATTTCTGAGTGGATGCAGCACAAGCGCGAGCACAAATGCACAACTTTAAGGCGATTTTCTCAATGTTTAGATTTATTTGCACTCTCAGATTCTAGATTTTCAAATATTGTCCTATCCTAACAAACCACACATCAACGGAAAGCTTATTTATTCAGCGTTCAGATGATTCATAAATCTCAATCTCAGAAAATTGACCCATGGGACTGGTTTTGTGGTCCGGGGTCACATATATACATCAACATAATTCCTATACACATCCTGCAATAAACATTTACTGGGAATAAATTGGGTTATACACTTACAAATAATCTGAGAATGGCCAAATATTGGGTTATGAATCCGTCTAGATCAGAGGTTTTCAATCTTTTAGACCCCAAAATATGATCCTCCTGATCTTTTAAAAAGCCATATTTCTCAATTTATACAAATTTATATTGATATGCTAGACCAATGTAAAATATTATTTGAAAAATATTTAGTATCTATTATTAGCTTGTGTACTTTTCTCTACGCACTATAGCACTGTACTGTGGTATTTATTTAAATTTATTTTATAATATCGTATAATGTTTTTTTTAAATCTTTTACACTGGTTTCCACAGACCCCACCAATACATAAAATATTTATATATATTAATATTTTGTTATATACTTTAATTTTTTTAAAACATTTCTTTACGCTTTTCCAGGGACCCCAGCACTTACTTGCGGCCCCAGGTTTATTTATTTATCTTAATAAATAAAAATTTATTGTATACTTAATTTGTATTAATATTTTTCCTTTCTAAGCTCTTCCTTATGCCCCCCATGGTTATATTTGTTTATTTTAATAATCTATAATTTATTTAATTTTATTATTTATATTTCCTGCTAGCTCTTCCTTTAAACCCCCTTGTTTAAAAAACATATGCTGTTTTCCATGGGCCCCAGTAATACATAATTATTTATACAAATTAAATAAGTATATATTAAATTAAGAAATGATTTGCACTTATTTTCTGAGCTTTTCCAGGGACCCCAGGACTTGTGGCCCCCTGGTTTATTTATTTATCCTAATTTTTTTATTGTATACTTAATTTGTATTAACTGTTTTTTAATACATTTCTTGAATAATTATTCAGAATTCTATTATTTATATATATATTTTATTTATTAAAAAGATTCCTTGAAAGCCTGGTCTAGATCACGAATGCACTCGGTGACCGCGGCAAACGCCGACCCACGTCTCCCTCATGACCTATGGAGCCGTTTTCCCACTCGCGTGTGTGTGTGTGTGTGTGTGTGTGTGAAGCGCTGATGCTCTATTGTCCCTCAGCGTCCGTGGGCGGGTCATGACGGCTCTCTCTGTGCTTGAAGGGTTTCCCGCCCCGCTCGAGTGTCTCTTCAGGAGCGCGTGTTTAAACGCGGAGTGACTCATCGGTTGAATGTTTCCTGAAGGTTACTCGCAGCGATGGAAAGGTAACCTCACCGCAGCTTTAGAAGAGCCGGTTTGTTTTCCTCTGGTCAGCATGTGTTGAGCGTTCAGATGGAGAGGTCTCGTGGGCAGCGACTTGTGATGCTCGTGTTTTTGCACAGGCTGTTGGATTGTGGGGGAAAGAGAGATTTGAGGGGGGATGATGGGAAACAGACGGGCTCCCTGCTGCTGCTGATGATGATGGACGTGTGTGTGTGTGTGTGTGTGTCAGTGGCGCCGGGACCAGCGGTGGCGAGCTGGAGGAGGAGAGCTGGCAGCCTCCGGACCCGGAGCTGATCCACAAACTGGTGGTGCAGATCGAGTTTTATCTGTCGGATGAGAATCTGGAGCACGACGCGTTCCTGCTCAAACACGTGCGGCGCAACAAGCTGGGCTTCGTCAGCGTGAAGCTGCTCACCTCCTTCAAGAAGGTACGATCCAGATCTTAAAGTCCCCATCTAATCAATCATTCTATCCCTAAAACTCACCAAAATGACTCCTCAAATTCATGCCTTGAAATATCTTAAATGTTACTCGCCTCATTTAGTATGCGTGGCTCTATGAATATGCAAATGAGCCCCGCCTCCACTCACTCCCTCAGCTCAGAGATCCACTGGTTGACGATCACACGTTGATCTGATTGGTTACAAGGTCGTTTGTGACGTCAGAAACACCAGCGATTTCAAACCGTGTTTTTGAGACTGTCTTTGGTTCACTGCAGTTTTAAGCAGAAAATACTCAGCAATGCTGTCGACTTATGAACTTACACATGGTGTGTCTTAAAGCGTATTAAACACACCACATAGACACATAAACAACATTAAAAACTTGACTTTCACCACAGCGGGACCTTAATATTTCCATAGACCCTTTTCACATTTGCGTGGTTCTCGTAACTTCTATAGTGGTGAACGGGAAACTACAACAAATCATTTGTGTGTTCCCATTTGCCCCAATAGCAAAATAAAAAAATCCCTGATAGTTTCTATGACTTTCTAGAAAAAAAAATAGAGATTGATTACATTGTTCAGATGTCAAACTCGTCGTCACTTCTTTTTAGCAAAAAATTATGTTCTTCCTCTGTGTTTCTGCTTGTTTTCCAGCAGAAATATCTAAATATTCTTAAATCAAGGTAGATTTACTGGAGAAGCGACATGACTGAAGATATTAAGTCTTGTTTACTGAAAAATGCATCAAAAGGAAGCAAGTTTGTGCTTAAAAAAAGAACTAATATCTGCCAAAGGGGTCAGAAAAATTCTCTCGTTTCCATTTCCACTCCATTGGCAGATATTAGTTCTTGTTTTAAGCACAAACTCACTTCATTTTGAATGTCTCATAAAACAAGACTTAATATCTTCAGTCATTCTGCTTCTCCAGTAAATGTGTCTTGATTTAAGAATGTTTATTTGTGCTGGAAAACAAAACGGTGTCAACTCTGATAACAAGGTAAGAAAACAAAGTATAGTGTTTTTAATATGAAGCCTCAAATGTCCAAAAGAAAATGTCAGACAGACTGATCTCGAGTCAGTACCAATACAATACCTGTAAAAAAAAAGATGAATAATAGTGAAAAGGCTCCATTCGTCCACATGCGGTTCTTGATCGTAGGCCATTCAGTGTCAATGTCTGTGTTTCATGTCATTCCACCTCAAAGTACAGGTTTAAATAAGCTTGATGAAGACATTAGTGTTTGACATTAGCGTTTCACCATCAGAATGTGCGTCAAATCAGTGAAAGCAGCAGGAGATGCAATATAATAATTCAGTGCATGATAATTACTTTCAAGGACCATTAAAAGCATTTGTGTTTCCCCGTGCTGACATTATTTCAACATTTTGAAAAGCCTGTTCCTTTTTTAACAACAGCCCAACAAAACCATCGTTTCCTTTGTGTTATTCTCATTCAGTTTCTTTAAAGGTGTTTCAACACACTTCAATGCAGAGATCTGAGTCATGAGTCGAACCAACCCGCTCACGGATGAATCACAAACTCAGAGGCAGAAAGGATTTGAAAACAAGCTCACTTAAACAGTTTGACAAGGGAATCCCATGAAGCACTGAGAACGACAATCCAATCGGAAACGATATAAAGCTGCTGCTTTAGTCACGGATTATGAAGCACAGAAACGACATACTGTGAGATTTACACAAATAGTAATAGTTTAAGTGTGTATTTGGAGATTACGTCATTCGCAATGCTTCATCCGTCCCTGCTTAACTCTTGCCAATATTTTCATTTCCATGGTAACGGTGGCTTTTGATTGGAGGATCTCTCGTCAGGATTACGGGTAGATCATTCTTCACCAGGAATTTGGCTATTAAACAATTTGATAAAAATGCTGAAATCACACCGACTCGTGCAAATGTTGCTCTTTTTTTGATTCATGTACATTTTAACTTGTGCTCACACATATACAGTTTACAAATGCAAACAAGTGAACAGATATGATTAGTAGTTTCCAGGTCACGAGGTCTTTAAAGTCGCCCTGTGGTGTAAATCCAGCTTTTAATGTTGTTTATGTGTCTATGTGGTGTGTTTAATCTGCTTTAAGACACACCATGTGTAAGTTCATAAGTCGACAGCATTGCTGAGTATTTTCTGCTTAAAACTGCAGTGAACCAAAGACAGTCTCAAAAACACGGTTTGAAATCTCTGGTGTTTCTGACGTCACAAACGACCTTGTAACCAATCAGATCAACGTGTGATCGTCAACCAGTGGCTCTCTGAGCTGAGGGAGTGAGTGGAGGCGGGGCTCATTTGCATATTCATAGAACCACGGATACTAAATGAGGCGAGGGTGTCGAGTTACATCTAAGATATTTCAAGGCATGAAGACATTTTTTTTTTCAAGGGAAAAAACTTTATCATTTTGGTGATTAAGATGAGTTTTAAGGGATAAAATGATTGACTACAGGGGGACTTTAAGTCATTTTGCTTAAGTAAATGTACTGTTATTTAAAGAGGAACTATATGCCCTTTTACAGTCGTGATGTAGTTTCAGGCTCTACTAGAACAGGTTTTCCTGCTTGAATGTTGATTATTCTCCTCATATTCTCCATTGTTGCGGCTCCTCTCTTCCCAGTCTGTCAGTAACGCTCTGTTTACTTCCTGTCTCTATGAAGCCCCTCCTCCTGAAAAGCACACTAATTTTAGTAATTAAAGATAAGTTTTAAGGATAAAATTGATTACAGGGGGGACTTTAACATGATTGATGGTCATACCTGAACCATCACTGAACTTACTTAAGCTGGACTGTGACGCTATTCTCTTCTAGAAATAAACTTTGTTGCATTATTATCCTGTTACCTCTGTAAAGCTGCTTTGAATGATTTGTAAAAAGCGCTATGTAAGGGGCTTTCGCACCGGGTAGTTATAGGCACTAGACACCAGTGTGGTTCACCGAGAACTAATGGTCCCATAGGAACGTTTCCTGGTTTGCGTTCACATTCTCCTGTTCATTAGTTTATGATCTGTCTAACAGTCCTGTCGAATACATTATTAGATTGAACTGTTATACACAGAAAGTAGACGGTAATGAACAGTTATTAGCGTATGGCGTGTGTTGATGCCCAGTGTTGCTGAGCAGAAATACATCATGTTTCTCTCGGTCCCTCAGAGTTGCGTTGGAATTTCTCCTCAGTGTAAAGATTAAGAGGCTCATCTATCTCTGTTTTACATGTTCGTAGAGTTAGTTTGTGGAGTAAATATATAGGCTATAATCTGTGTTTACACAGCTTTTTAATGATGGCGGGTGCTGGTGTTTCGCGTGCGTTCGGCCAATCAGAGAACACTAAAGTCACTGTAGTTCCTATAGCGCTGGGTTAGACCGACTCTGGAGGAGTAAATTAGTAAAGGAGTTCCTAGAGCTAAAATCGCTCCTAGTTCCTGCGGTGCGAACAAACATGCCAACATCCGCCAATAGTTCTAGGAACTATGAAAAGGCTCCTCCGGTGCGAAAGCCCCTATAAATAAAGGTGACTTGACCTGAAGAATGTTGAACATGTCTCTCTCTCTCTCTCTCTCAGGTCAAGCACTTGACGCGGGACTGGAGAACCACGGCGTACGCCTTGCGTCACTCAAGCCTGCTGGAGCTGAACGAAGAGGGCCGGAAGGTGCGGCGCAGGTCAACCGTGCCGGTTTTCGCCAGCGAGTCTTTACCGAGTCGGATGCTGTTGCTCAGCGAACTGAAGCGTTGGCCGGAGCTCGACGTAGCGTTCGGAGGAGACGCCGGTAACGGAGGCCCGACCCAACAGGAGCGGCTCATGGAGCTTCTTCTGAAGGCGTTTGGAAACTACGGGCCGATCGCCTCGGTGCGGGTCCTCAAACCCGGGAAGGACTTGCCGGCGGATCTGAAGAAGCTGAGTGGGCGTTATTCCCAACTGGGAACGGAAGAGTGCGCAATCGTAGAGTTCGAAGAAGTGGAGGCGGCGATGAAAGCCCACGAGGCGTTCGGCATAGACGGAGGAATGAAAGTGGTTCTGATCGGCACCAAACCTCCGAAGAAAAAGGTCCAGAAAGACCGGCAACGAGATGAAGGCGGCCTGCGTAAAAGTCGCTCGCTCAACAGTCGCGTGCGAGAGCTTCAGTATCTCGGAGGCGACGACTCCGCCGCTAGCTCTTCGGAAACGGAAAGCAATCCTACATCGCCTCGTTTATCACGCAAGTCGCGTTCCTGCAACAAGCTCAGTCCGACAAGCGCCGGTCCGAATCATCTCAGCCCGGTTGTTTCGCCGCGCTCGAGTCCGTGGAGCAGCCCACGCGCAAGCCCGTGTTCCCAACGGAAAACGCACCACTCTGGGAAGTCTCCGCTAGCTAGCGAGGGTCGTTTGAGTCCGGAACCGGGCCGGCGTTGGGCGGACTATTCCTCGGATAGCAGCTTGACGCCGTCGGGAAGCCCGTGGGTCCAGCGGCGCAAGCAAGTGGCGAGCCAGGAGAGTAGCCCGGTGGGAAGCCCGATGCTAGGCCGGAAGATCCAGAACGCCGACGGGCTTCCCCCGGGAGTGGTCCGGCTCCCGAGAGGTCCAGACGGGACTCGAGGCTTCCACTGTCCTGGACCCGGGAAATCTGCGTCCACGCAAACCTGAAGACTCCTGTCGTCAACTCTCACACTCTCTCAACTCAACGCATCTCTGTAGGACTTTTGTAAAACCTTTTTCTATGCTATTTTTGTTAACGTTTTATACATCTTAATTTAACTGATTTCCTCATTGAATGATGGCATCACGACAAAGGGAAGCCGTTCTGAAAGTATTTAAGTTTTTAAAAATCGCCTCCGTATTTTTCCCCGGTGTTGGTTCTGATCTCGGTAACACCACCATTTGCCTTTTCTGATGATGCCGTGGACGTAATCTCCTGGGATAACCCCCCCACCCCCAACCCCCCCGGCGCTGGAAATCCCTGAAGGAATATATTTGCTTTATCTTCTGTTTTGTTTCTGCCTTTAAACGTGCTTCTCATTTTAGTGATTTATGGATCTCTTTTTTCTTTTCCTTTCCTCTGTTCTTGGGTTCGAGTCCTCTCTGCTTCCTCGCAGTGAAAGAGTGTTTGAGGTTTCTGTCCTGAGCACTAATGCCTCGTATCTGCCTTCATCTGAGTGAAGGCATCGCACAGTCTGCTTCCGTACTGTACAAATAAATCACTACAATCGCAGCTATCTGGGGTATTGCTCATTTCTTTGGATCCAATATTCTCTTGCTTCTGGCGGTTTTGTTTTGCATTTCAATTCGCTGTAGTGTTCGGTTATGTAAATCAGGGGTTCTCTACTGCTTTCCCATTCAGATTTAACTCTGAACACTTTCTGTGCATATTTTGTACGATAAACAATTACGACCGATCAATGTTCACTTACAATGCATGTTACAGTCAAGCCAAAATGTATTCACACACCAACATTTCTCACATATCAGTTTATTCGCTGTAGTTTAGATGGAAAACGGTAATAAAATATAACCATAACTCACTGGTTTTGTCCGTCCTTCTGTTAGACTCTCACACATGAATTATGTTGAATATCTGTCAGCTGTTAAATTGAACTACACACTTAGATAATACCAGTTTAGCTCAACCAGTGACCAAGCAATGCTTCATGTTGTTCAGTGTGTGTGTAAAAAGAGCATTAGCGATTACAGAAAACATAATCAGCTCAAAGTGGCCGGATAATATTTAGTCCACTGTATGAAGAATATTTGGGTATAATAAGTCAGTTTACGTTATTTTACTTTCCTCGCTTACATAAATGATCTATAGTGTCCTGCACACACTAGTGAAAATAATATCAAATATCTGGTGTCTGAATAACTTTTGGTCTGACTGTATAATAATGCATTCATAAATAATTGCAACCAAAGTTCAAATGCATTTTAATATTTAAAGATTTCTTGCATCTGAAGTTGGTTTGTCATGTGTTTTAATGCACTGTTCAATGAATGTTCAATGAACTGTGGTCATGAGATCATACAATAAGGCATAATTAATGCAATACATATAAAGGCTTAATTTTTCAATGAACTGCATAGGCCCGGCGACAATAAGCATGACTGATGGAGGACAAATGATAGTGACAGTTATGTAAATGCATTAACAGTCGTGCCATTTACAGCCTAACACTTTGAACAAACACTAGGCTAAATATTGTGTTCGCATCAGCCATATTACCAAGTGTCGGATTAATTTGTGCCTAGAGTTTGACATTAACAAACACTTCCAGATTCAGGAGCATTTCCTCTATGCATGCTGTTGTACGATGCGTTGTGTTCACCCCTGTTGAGACGCAGATAATGCCTGGTCTCTCAGAGTCTGAGAAGGGCAGCTGCATTGCTCTTCTAATAGTAATGTGATGTTTTGAGTTAATGATCACGTAAAATCCATCAGAACGGATGATTTCACTTCACTAGATTGCAGCCGAATCTGCGGTAAAGGTGACCATTTGGTCCCATTTCCTCAAGATAGTTTTATTTGACACAGCATGACATGGTAATGTTTCTAAGCAACTGCCTGATCTCCACAGGAAAGCACAGTATATTTCAGTTCAGTCAGATGAATTTCTGCAGGTCATCTGAGTTCAGGCCTGAGCCGGATTTTACCTGAACAGAGTCTCTTCAAAAGGATGTTTGCATGCAGCCAGTAGTATACGATAATTTGCATTAATATCAGTAAATGAGTGTGCTTTTATCTGCATCATACTAGGCTCAATAAGCATTGTCAATTATAGTTCATTTTCTGGTAGAACGAAATATCTGGATGTCCAATTAAATTGGCAACAACATCTTTTGGCCAGATTGTCCATTGAGCATGAAATCCGTCTCATGGTTTCCACATCACAAATGAATCCATCTCAGTAATGGCTTCAGTAGAAAGCCTGTATCATTTAAATCTTGTGATTTGTACAATTATATCCAGCCCCCAACTAAAGCAATGATGCCAAGCCATTTTCTGAATTCTGTGGCTCATAGTCATAACTAATATGTTGCCAATTTAATACACTCCTACATGCACACACTCCCTCTATCTACTCAAGTATAAAGTCACTTTCCAGAACCTTCACCCTCTCGTTCCTCCAACACTTAACTAACCAATACACATTACACATCCATTGACAAAGACGCAACTCAATATGAAAATCGTGTTCTCTTTCTCTGTTTTTCTGCTTCTCTTCCAGCTCTTTTGACTCATTTTGTAGCTTATACTTTAATCTAGCCATTTTTAAGTCATTATACAAACCACTATATAGTACTGTACCACTGTCTGTTTTTATAAAGGAACTCCCTACGTGTGTGCTTCATCCTCACAAAACTCTTCATCTCGCACAGCTGTTTCATTCTTAGAAAGTAAAATCGGTAAAATATCTCAATACAAGCGTTTCAGTCAATGTTCTTAAACCAGCGCGGGAAAAATCAACCCGCGACAACGTTTAAAAGTCGCCAAATTACGCGGGAAAACAGCGGTCATGCTCGGTGTAACGGATTATCGCTAAAGAAAAATAAATAAATAGGGCGGGGACTTGTTTCTGTCGGTTGTTGATTGGATGTTGACGTGTTCTGAGACTCGCGCTTAAAACTGCACATGCGCATTGGCTGGTCAAGCCTGAAAAATAGGCTTTTTTAATGTTAGTTGAGCATAAGTAACAACATTTATGGGACGATTCATGTTAGTTTTTGTTGCTGTGAATGTGTACAGTATTCTCTTATTAATACATTAGCATAGCCTACTGCATTTCTTCAGAATGCACAATGTGCTGTAATTGAATGTGCTTGTGCATGAAACAAAAGAGACAGAATTTACATGATCCCTTTTAATATCTAACATATTGTACTGCTGTTTAGTAAGAATTTGGCAGTATGTAGTCACAGTATACGTGCTTTATAAAGTGGGAACAGAAGCTCTGGATGTAACGGACTAACAACACAAATGTGGGTCAAAATATGAACAGAAGAAAGAAGTACTTACATTTGGTCACGATGACAGAGGATTGTGTGTTCCTGAGAGAAAGAAAGATGTTTGTTCAGACTGGAACTGGATTTCAATAGATCTCAAACATCATGTTCTTAAAAATGGCCATTTAATGATCATTCAAAGAGGAAAAGAACATTTTTACATTCCACAAATATTTGGAACGGTTTAACTAGAACTAGTGCTGATAGTGACGTGATAAACCTCTAACAGTGAGTATTAAATCTGCAAAAATACTTTTTTTACTCAGTGTTTCCTAGTACAAATATCATTCGTAAATTAAGCTCCGTACTGGAAAACAAGACAAAAACACTGAGGAAAAACATCTTTTTTTTGTTGCAGTTTGAGCTAAAGTTTTACCTGCTGGATCAGAAAACATGTGAACAAATCCCACAGATGCACATTAAATAACACATAGAGACACTTACCAGAGAAGCTGAACAGGTGCTTTTGGTTAAGGGTGCAACTACTTTAATATTTCATCTACATTTGGTAAGTAGTCCTGTAGTGATGTCCCGTCTTTCAAACTAAATAAAAAGTCTACAAAAGTGCATATGTGAAGTCCGTGGAGCTCAAACACAACAGTTTTGGTGTTAAAGGTCAAAGGTCGATTCCCAAGGAAGGCATGAACTGAGTAAACGTGGACCATTCCTGCAAGTCATTGTGGATAAAAGCATCAGGCAGATAAATCAATATGTGGCACCATCGACCAATCAGAAACAGCGATTCCAGGAAACGTGGTTTTCATCCAGCGCTCAATGTTTCTTCCATTAAACATTCGTCGTCTTTCACACTCGTGGACAGAAAACATCCACACACACATTTAACTGTTTATTTTATTGCTCTTGATCTATCAGCGTCTGTAGATTTCAGTCTCAGTCTTTAAAGGCGGAGAGTTTGAGTCAGAGAGCTCCACTTCTGCAGCTTTACACACTTTTATTCATATCTATGTTCTTCATAAATCATTCACCTGCTTTATACAATATTTCATTCCGACAAACATGGAGAAAATTTACGTTTTCCGTCAGTATTTTCTGATTTATATCCAGAATCCCCTCTGGAAAAACCTTTAAACAAAATCACACTGATTTTGTATGCAAATAAGTGCATATTTAATTAGCTAACACCTCATTTGCATATCCACAACATTTCAGAAAAGTTTGCAATTCTTCTAATCAATCAAATGTAGAATGACAGTGATGACTTGATTCACAGGGAGTGTGTTGCCTTGAATCTGAGAGGAATATTGTTACACAAAACCAAACACAGGTGAGAATCATCAACCTAACAGTGTTTATTCAGAAATCAACATTCAGCACAGAGAATCACTCATATTTACACTTATATTTACACATGCACCGACACAGATGAGTTTAGATACATATTGTACATATTTGACCATCTTCTGCGTCCTCGGCCCAGAGCAGTGTGTGTGAGAGACAGCGAGTGAGTGTGTGTGTGTGTTTGAGTGTGAGTGACAGGGAGCGAGTGAGGGTGTGTGCGTGCGTCAAGTGTGTGTGTGTGTGAGAGAGTGTGTGGGTGTGAGTGAGTGAGAGAGTGTGTGTGTGTGTGTGCATGTGTGTGTGCATGTGTGTTTGTTTGTGAGAGTAAAGGGTATATGCGTGCGTAGAGTGTGTGTGTGTGTGTGTGTGTGCATTAGTGTGCTTGCGAGCGAGCTTTAAGTGTGTGTGTGTGTATTAGTGTGCGTGCGAGCGAGCTTTAAGTGTGTGTGTGTGTGTGTGTGTGCATTAGTGTGCGTGCGAGCGAGCTTTAAGTGTGTGTGTGTGTGTGTGTGTGTGTGTGTGTCTGGGTGTGACGAGCAGCTGAAGGCAGGAACACACTCAGAGCAGATGGGAATCTGCCACAGTGGGAGTTTGGATGGAGACGCGTGCGAATCGGGTTGTAAATCTGGGAAGTAGGAGTTGCAGTAACAGCGTCAGGAACCGTGTGTGTGTGTGTGTGTGTGTGTGAGTCAAGAACAGCGTTGAGAACTGTCAGATGTACAGCGACCCGTCGGCCGGCCCCACGTACCCGACCCCGATCAGCAGAACATCGATGAGGGTCCAGATGCCCAGACCACCGAAGCTGAAGAGTTTCCCCAGACCTTCCCTCCACTGACCCAGATAGAAGCGGTCCGCACCGAAGCCGCCCAGAGTGATGCTGCACACACACACACACACACACACATACACACAAGTTCAACAAAGTTCCCCTGTCCATCATACTAACACCGATTACACTGAATCGAAGGAATGAAACGAGTGTGAAGTGACTCACCTGAGGGCGAGAGCCGTGGACCACTTATATCCTCCAGTCCAGTTACAGAACACACGCTTCTGAAACACTCGCTTCCCTGTGCACAACACACACACACACACACACACATTAGTCTTAGTGTATCAGTGTGTGTGTGTGTGTGTGTGTGTGTGTGTGTGTGTGTGTGTGATGGGCAGGTTTAGGGGTCGGGTTAGTGTAAGGGGACAGAATATACAGTTTGTACAGTATAAAAACCATTACGTCTGTGTAAGTGTGTGTGTGTGTGTGTGTGTATACCCAGGCAGTGCACGTGCTCCAGCACGGCGCAGGAGGAGTTGTAGCGTGTGCGCGGACAGGACACTGTCTGACAGCTGGTGGAGTTTGAGCATCGGTACTGAGACGAGTCGAGCTGCCAGCAGAAGAGACACGGCAGCGCCAGCGAGAAGTTCTGCTGAGGCTCGTTACGCTCGTTCTGGGACACACACACACACACACACAGTGTTACGCTCGTTCTGGAACGAACACACACACACAGTGTTACGCTCGTTCTGGAACACACACACAGTGTTACGCTCCTTCTAGAACACACACACACACACACACACACACAGTGTTACGCTCGTTCTGGAACACACACACACACAGTGTTACGCTCGTTCTGGAACACACACACACACACACACAGTGTTACGCTCGTTCTGGAACACACACACACACACACACACACACAGTGTTACGCTCCTTCTAGAACACACACACACACACACACACACACACAGTGTTACGCTCGTTCGGGAACCAGCTAAAAAGTTTATTTTAAACAGATAGTTCACTTACTGTACTTAAAGCAGGGGTCTCAAACTCAACTTAACTGGGGGCCGCTTGAGGTAGAGTCGGGGTCAGGCTGGGCCACATCAAGTATTCCACAAAAAATAGTATTCAAGTATTCCAAAAAAGGAGCACAACTGATCCAATCTTCTCAATATTTATTATTAACGTTTCTTCTGAACTGTTCCTCTGAATTTGAACATTCCTTTCTGTACATGATTGGTTCTTCATGAGCTGTCCTTCTGACAGTTGAAGTTCATTTCACAAACTTTCTTTGTCTATAACACATATTTGTGATATTTATATTTGCTTATGTCCTTTTTATTTTCTCTATACAACACATTAATGATATTGAATGTTTTTTTTGGAAGGCACATTTCCTTTTATTATACTTAGAAAAACAATTATTGCTTTTGAAATACAAATATTTGCAGTCATGTCTGCCCGTCTTATTGAATTGTTTCTACACATGTAGCTGCTATAGTGTCTCAAATTACTGACTGCACAAATCAGAGCAAACCTTCTTATCAACCTGTTGGACACATATTACAAGCTCAAAGTGATTATTCCCACATTGTTTTAGGGTCTCTCTCCAACACGTCGCTCGCGAGCTACCAGTAGCTCTGGCCTGATTGGTGGTAGCTCGCCAAGGGGCCGTTCACATATCGCGCTCACATATTTTGCGCGCTCAAGTTCGTTATTTCAAATGTAGGCACGCGGTAAGCGCGCTCATAATTGAAGCGACGCGCTCATTTTTTCCAGGCGCAGTATGTTTGTACTTCGCGGTTGTCTATGACAACTATTGACAACAAACCCACCGTAAGCTGTCACGAGACTATCTATGGTAGCCCATAAGGGATAAAAAAAAAAAAAAACTCGGCACACGCAATGACGGGCCGCACTAACATTAAAATTTAATGTCAAGTAGGGGGCCACAAAATATCACCCCGCGGGCCGCAAATGGCCCGCGGGCCGCGAGTTTGAGACCACTGACTTAAAGTAACAGAAGATGTTGTGTATATTAGTAGGGCTGCCGCTATAGTGCACTAGCCGGGAGTCGACTAGACGAAGCCAACTAACATTTTATAGGTTGTTTAGTCGCAGAAAAAAACTCCACAGGAAGTGGTGCAATAACACAGGCTTGTGACGGACAGATCGTTAACAGCAGGAAATACAATCATTCATCGACCTCAAATATGTTTCTGCCGGATGTGAATGTTTCTGCCGGATGTGAATGTTTCTGCCGGATGTGAATGTTTCTGCCGGATGTGAATGTTTCTGCCGGATGTGAATGTTTCTGCCGGATGTGAATGTTTCTGCCGGATGTGAATGTTTCTGCCGGATGTGAATGTTTCTGCCGGATGTGAATGTTTCTGCCGGATGTGAATGTTTCTGACGGATGTGAATGTTTCTGCCGGATGTGAATGTTTCTGCCGGATGTGAATGTTTCTGCCGGATGTGAATGTTTCTGCCGGATGTGAATGTTTCTGACGGATGTGAATGTTTCTGCCGGATGTGAATGTTTCTGCCGGATGTGAATGTTTCTGCCGGATGTGAATGTTTCTGATGGATGTGAATGTTTCTGATGGATGTGAATGTTTCTGATGGATGTGAATGTTTCTGCCGGATGTGAATGTTTCTGCCGGATGTGAATGTTTCTGCCGGATGTGAATGTTTCTGACGGATGTGAATGTTTCTGCCGGATGTGAATGTTTCTGCCGGATGTGAATGTTTCTGCCGGATGTGAATGTTTCTGCCGGATGTGAATGTTTCTGCCGGATGTGAATGTTTCTGCCGGATGTGAATGTTTCTGATGGATGTGAATGTTTCTGACGGATGTGAATGTTTCTGACGGATGTGAATGTTTCTGCTGGATGTGAATGTTTCTGACGGATGTGAATGTTTCTGCTGGATGTGAATGTTTCTGATGGATGTGAATGTTTCTGATGGATGTGAATGTTTCTGACGGATGTGAATGTTTCTGCTGGATGTGAATGTTTCTGACGGATGTGAATGTTTCTGCTGGATGTGAATGTTTCTGATGGATGTGAATGTTTCTGCTGGATGTGAATGTTTCTGCTGGATGTGAATGTTTCTGACGGATGTGAATGTTTCTGCCGGATGTGAATGTTTCTGCCGGATGTGAATGTTTCTGCCGGATGTGAATGTTTCTGCCGGATGTGAATGTTTCTGACGGATGTGAATGTTTCTGCCGGATGTGAATGTTTCTGCCGGATGTGAATGTTTCTGGTGGATGTGAATGTTTCTGGTGGATGTGAATGTTTCGGACGGATGTGAATGTTTCGGACGGATGTGAATGTTTCTGACGGATGTGAATGTTTCTGCCGGATGTGAATGTTTCTGCCGGATGTGAATGTTTCTGCCGGATGTGAATGTTTCTGACGGATGTGAATGTTTCTGCCGGATGTGAATGTTTCTGCCGGATGTGAATGTTTCTGCCGGATGTGAATGTTTCTGGTGGATGTGAATGTTTCTGCTGGATGTGAATGTTTCGGACGGATGTGAATGTTTCTGCCGGATGTGAATGTTTCTGACGGATGTGAATGTTTCTGCCGGATGTGAATGTTTCTGCTGGATGTGAATGTTTCTGACGGATGTGAATGTTTCTGACGGATGTGACTGACGGATGTGAATGTTTCTGCTGGATGTGAATGTCTCTGCTGGATGTGAATGTTTCTGCCGGATGTGAATGTTTCTGCCGGATGTGAATGTTTCTGCTGGATGTGAATGTTTCTGCTGGATGTGAATGTTTCTGCTGGATGTGAATGTTTCTGCTGGATGTGAATGTTTCTGCTGGATGTGAATGTTTCTGCCGGATGTGAATGTTTCTGCCGGATGTGAATGTTTCTGCTGGATGTGAATGTTTCTGCCGGATGTGAATGTTTCTGCTGGATGTGAATGTTTCTGCTGGATGTGAATGTTTCTGCTGGATGTGAATGTTTCTGGTGGATGTGAATGTTTCTGGTGGATGTGAATGTTTCTGCCGGATGTGAATGTTTCTGCTGGATGTGAATGTTTCTGCTGGATGTGAATGTTTCTGCCGGATGTGAATGTTTCTGCTGGATGTGAATGTTTCTGCTGGATGTGAATGTTTCTGCTGGATGTGAATGTTTCTGCTGGATGTGAATGTTTCTGCTGGATGTGAATGTTTCTGCTCGATGTGAATGTTTCTGCTGGATGTGAATGTTTCTGCTCGATGTGAATGTTTCTGACGGATGTGAATGTTTCTGCTCGATGTGAATGTTTCTGACGGATGTGAATGTTTCTGCCGGATGTGAATGTTTCTGCCGGATGTGAATGTTTCTGCTGGATGTGAATGTTTCTGCTGGATGTGAATGTTTCTGCTGGATGTGAATGTTTCGGACGGATGTGAATGTTTCTGACGGATGTGAATGTTTCTGACGGATGTGAATGTTTCTCACCACGCAGTGAACGCCGGCTCGGCTCCTGCAGGTGAAGTTTGCCGGTCGCCCGAAGGTGCAGTTGTGATGGAACGAGCAGGTGATGCAGTCGGACGGCAGTTTGATGCACAGGCCTCCACTGGGACACCTGGACGTGTAGTTCTCCGTCAGCACTGGAGACGCTGCACACACACACACACACACACACACACACACACACGTTTCAGTCTCACACTGCTGCTCGTCTGCATGAGGCAGTGTGTGAGAGGCTCACCTGAGGAGGTGTGTGTGTGTGTCTCACCTGAGGACGAGGTCAGGGCCGCTGGGCTGCTCATCACTGGGTTCTGCTGAGCCGTGAACGGAGGATCCTGACCAACATGAGCAGAACTCAGATACCCTGAGGAGAGAGAGACCACATCACCTGTGTGTGTGTCTGGAGGAGTTATGTGTGTGTTTCAGGCATGTGCAAATAAAATTTGTAGCCCATGGTAAAATAAATTTACAAATAAAAAATAATAATAAAGGTATTCAATAGCATTGTAACATTATGGTTGTTCTGTAAAATCTAATAATAATCATAATCATAAATTATTATTAATAGTCATGTTTTAATTTTTAGTACATAGTATTATTCCTTTTTTTATTTTTTATTGTTTTAGTTTTTATAATTAAATTAAATTATGTTATTGTGTAGTCCAACTGAATGAGGGAAAACTGATTTTTCTTCTGTTATTGTCCTTCGCTGATGACATGATTAAAGCGTCTCTTTAAATACAACAACATAATAGGCTACCCTGTAAGTGTGATTACCATATGAATAAACCCTAGTAATATTTACATGGTCCACATGACATCACTAATGTACTGTAACGTTACCAAACACACGGTTCTTCAGAACAACACCGCACTAATAGTTCCCGAGGCACTGTTTAACCATCTTACCGATCACACATTTGGAGTAAATGTCCAGCAGCAGCAGAACCAGCATCATATACGAGCTCATGATGTTCTGTCCGCGTTCAAAAACCCATTTCAGTCCGTTCGCTGTCATCCCGAACACTGGTTCTGTTCTGCTGCCCGACGGACGGACTCCACTTCCGCTTCCGCAAGAGTCCCAACGGCTGCTCGTTCAAAATAAAAGTCCGATAACGGAGGAAGAAAGATTGCTTTATTTATTCAATCTTTTTAGGGAGAATTTATATTTTTCTAACCAAGAGAAGGCATCCAGGCTTGTTAACTAGCCTAGCTGAAATCGAAATTAGAAGGGATAGTCCACCAAAAAATGTCATTAATCACTCTCCCTCACGTCAAACCCGTAAGACTTTTGTTCATTTTCGGAGCACAAATGAACATATTTTTAAAGAAATCTAAGAGCTTCATGTCCCTCCATTGACAGCTACGCAACTACCACTTTCATAAAAGTAATCCATTCGACTCCAGTGGTTTAACCTCAGTTTTATGAAGCGACGCGAGTGGCTTTGTTTGCGCACAATTTTTTTATTTTACCACTTTGTTTACAAAATATTAATCTCAAACGCTGCTCTCGTGAACGCGCGAAAGTTTAGTAATTAATGACATTAATTATTGGGTAAATTAACCCTTTAACTTATATTTTTTTATATTTTATTTTATTTCAAGCAGCAAAAATATTTCAGTTAACTATAATAACCCGTAGCATTGCGTGATTTATAATGGAGTAAAATGGCAAAGGGAATATTTAATTAATGATTTAATTCACTAATTAAAGATTCTGAATGCCTCAACATGGCATCAGACATTTTGATTATGTTTCTCAGAAACTGTACATGTGTGACAGAGATAAACTTCCAAAATAACAAACCACAAACATGATGCTGAATCTTTGAGAGTCTTTATTACACACTGTCAGCACTTGAACACAAACATCCAGACACTTTAACACCAAACCATCATATCATTCACACGGCCAGCGAACATCATCTTCCGAATGCCATCGCTCAGAGTAAACCGTGCCGTTTTCCTCCTTCATATTCCCATCTGTGGCCTTCGTCAGGGTTCGTGCAGATTCTGTAAAATGAAATTCCATTTTGACCTTTGAAGCTATATCTCAGACGGGCTGCAGCGTTCATTTTATGTGAAAAGATTGTGGGGGGGTTTTCCTAAAAAAATTAACACTAATTTCAAGCTCTTTTCATAAATATGATTTTTTTTTTCATAAATATGGCTGTTTTCAAGGGTTCTCAAGCTCTTGTACGAACCCTGTGGGACTCAGAAGTCTTCCTCAGCGCTGCGGCACCGGGACCGCTGGATCCGAGTCAGTCTGGCCATCACCTCCTCCACACACACTTCTCCGTGCACCTTGTTGTCTCTGGTGCGCACGTTCACACTGTTCGTGACACGCTCCTTCTCGCCCACCACTGCCACACACACACACACACACACACACACACACACACACACACACACACACACACACACACACACACACACACACACACACACACACACACACACACACACACACACACACACACACACACACACACACACACACACACACACACACACACACACACACACACACACACACACACACACACACACACACACACACACACACACACACACACACACATCAGTGTTGGGGAAAATTACTTTTAAAAGTAATGCAAAACAAAATTGCTTTACTCCCACCAAAAGGGTAACACTTTACTTGAGGGGGTGTGCATAAGACTGACATGACATGAATATTAATGAGATTTTATGCATGTTTATGACAACTGTCATTAAGTGTCATTCGCTCAATTATGACATTTTAAATGCAAATATGACATTGTTTGAGATGTCTTTGTTATGACACCTTGACATAAACCAATACATCATAACCTGTCAGTGTCTTTGTCATGACAACATGTCATGACATTACTAAGACAACACAACCTGTCATAAATGCGTCATAAACATGACATAGCAGATTAGTTATCAAACTTAAGAAAGCACTTAGCTTTATGGGTTAACATTACATTAAACTGTCATGTGGTTGGTGTTGACATTGGCTGTCATGAGGCATTATAACATGTTAATGACAAACTCAATGTGTACCACTGTAGTTGAGCTCAAGAAAAATATTCACGACACAGCAGTGGCGTAGGTTTGATTTTGAAATTGGTGGGGACGGGGACATCAATATATAAATATATTTTAAGTTTTGATCGAAATTATTGCTAGGGATATAACAGTGTCACTGGATATTGGTAGGGACACGTCCCTAGTGTCCCTACTAAATTCTACGCCCCTGCGACACAGTTATAATGCCTCATGACAGCCAATGTCAAAACCAACCGCCTGACAGTTTAATGTAATGTTAACCCATAAAGCTAAGTGCTTTCTTAAGTTTGATAACTAATCTGCTATGTCATGTTTATAACATATTTATGACAGGTTGTGTTGTCTTAGTAATGTCAAGTTGTCATGACAAAGACATCTCAAACAATGTCATATTTGCATTAAAAATGTCATAATTGAGCAAATGATACTTAATGACAGTTGTCATAAACATGCATAAAAGCTCCTTCACATGTGTCATGTCATGATTATGAAGGTGTCATGTCAGTCTTATGCACACCCCTTCAAGTAAAGTGTTACAAAGTAACTAACTGCATTACTTAGTTACTTTTTATGAAAAGTAATGCATTACAATATTGTGAAATAAAAGTGAAAAAGTAACTAGCGTTACTTATTTGAAAAAGTAACTTAGATATTTTGTTGTAAATTACTTTACTAGTCACTTGAAAAAGTAATCTGCTTATGTAACTCAAGTTACTTGTAATGAGTTCCCCCCAACACTGCGTGTCAGTGTCGGAAACTCCCTCGTCAGGCCTCACGTCTTACCCAGGATGAAGTTGTACTGCGCCAGCTGTGCGTTGCGGATTTTCTTGTTCAGAAGGCAACTGGAATCCAAATCAGCATCGGCCATAAAACCGGCTTCAACAAACCGTTTACAGACCTGGAGCGGGACCAAGATCAACTTTAGTTTATAAACTCTCTCAATTCGGACCTTTTTTTCCGCAATCGTAGATTATTTCTCGCAATTCTGACCTTTTTCTCGTAATCGTAGTTTATTTCTTGCAATTCGGACTTTCTCGTAATCGTAGGTTATTTCTTGCAATTTGGACTTTTTTCTCGCAATCGTAGTTTATTTCTTTAAATTTAGACTTTCTCGTAATTGTAGGTTATTTCTCGCAATTCTGACCTTTTTTTTGTAATCGTAGTTTATTTCTTGCAATTCGGACTTTCTCGTAATTGTAGGTTATTTCTTGCAATTCGGACTTTCTCGTAATCGTAGTTTATTTCTCGCAATTCTGACTTTTTTCCTTGCAATTCTGACTTTATTCTCCCAATCATAATTTATTTCTCACAATTCTGACTTTTTCTCGTAATTGTAGTTTAATTTCTCGCAATTCTAACTTTTTTCTCGTAATCGTAGTTTATTTCTTGCAATTCTGACTTTTTTCCTTGCAATTCTGACTTTATTCTCCCAATCATAGTTTATTTCTCGCAATTCTGACTTTTTTCTCGTCAATCAGTTTATTTCTTGCAATTCGGACTTTTTTCTCGTAATCGTAGTTTATTTCTTGCAATTTGGACTTTTTTCTCGTAATCGTAGTTTATTTCTTGCAATTCTGACTTTATTCTCCCAATCATAGTTTATTTCTTGCAATTCTGACTTTTTTCTTGTTAATCAGTTTATTTTTTGCAATTCTGACTTTTTCTCGTAATCGTAGTTTATTTCTTGCAATTCTGACTTTTTTCTCGTAATCGTAGTTTATTTCTCGCAATTCTGACTTTTTTCTCGTAATCGTAGTTTATTTCTTGCAATTCTGACTTTATTCTCCCAATCATAGTTTATTTCTTGCAATTCTGACTTTTTTCTTGTTAATCAGTTTATTTTTTGCAATTCTGACTTTTTTCTCGTAATCATAGTTTATTTCTTGCAATTCTGACTTTTTTCTCGTAATCGTAGTTTATTTCTTGCAATTCTGACTTTTTTCTCGTAATCGTAGTTTATTTCTTGCAATTCTGACTTTTTTCTCGTAATCATAGTTTATTTCTCGCAATTCTGACTTTTTTCTCGTAATCGTAGTTTATTTCTTGCAATTCTGACTTTTTTCTCGTAATCGTAGTTTATTTCTCGCAATTCTGACTTTTTTCTCGTAATCGTAGTTTATTTCTCGCAATTCTGACTTTTTTCTCATAATCGTAGTTTAATTCTTGCAATTCTGACTTTTTCCTGGCAATTCTGACTTTATTCTCCCAATCATAGTTTATTTCTTGCAATTCTGACTTTTTTCTCGCAATTCTGACTTTATTCTCCCAATCATAGTTTATTTCTTGCAATTCTGACTTTTTTCTCGCAATTCTGACTTTATTCTCCCAATCATAGTGTAAGGCTGGTGCCGGTGTGTCTGATCGACCCCTCAATGTGACAAAAGGCCCTCCTGGGAATTTACACTTGAACTATCCCTTGAATATGTAACTCCCTCCTGCATATGTAACAGGAACTTTGGAGACGCAGCACACAGTGCAGTTCACACTTCACCCACACCATCTCCCCCACATCCCCCTCCTCACCTGAAATACACTGAAACCTTATGCAATGTTATGTGTGTACAAAAATGTAACTACTCATGTTTGGTATCTTATAATGTGTCACAATGCGCCTGGTGACATGGTCTCATTCTCCCAACTATGATGAAAAGCTAAAAGAAGTTATGAAATGTGAGAAAAGTGATGTGTCCCATAATAGCCTCATTCAAACTACCTCCTGTATGTAAAATCAAGCAGAACTCACAGTGTGAGCCCCTGAATAGACAACCAAAATCTAATTATAATGACAGACATCACCATTTGGTAACAATTTAATTATCTGGGTATATAAGGAAAAAGAGCAGAAAAGTTCGGGGAGTCTGTAGGTTGACTGCCCGCACAACCGCTGTGTGTAACTCTATTGACAGGTAATAATTATTACAAATTCTGTGATTTCGGAATCATTGTGATGAAATGTTTTAACTGACGATCTTATCCTTTTGAATTGGATTTTGAATTATTGCTTCATTACCTGATCAATAAATTGTAAACGTTTGATTTTATTCTGAGTGACTCTGAAAGACTGTTTATTCCCTAGATTATTGGATTCGTATATTTCCACATCTTTCGCGTCAGATTAGCGACGGCTAATATTCCGATACCATTTTACGTGTACTTGAACGAGGGGGCAAGTTATTTCCGACTAGAAACAGCAAACGCTGTTTTAATCAACCTAGGTTCGGGTGTGTCCATATCCACTGTTTTAAGTTAGTGATTACTTTGGATAAGCGTGCGTGGTTTACAGACCACGGGTTTGACCTGAAGCCATCTTAAGAGAAGTTGAGTTGATGAACTGTTTCCTTTCATGGTGGTCAATCGTCCCTACTAAAGTAACACATTAATTTAATTTCTAGAGGAGGCGTTCAAGGGGACTTGTATATATATCTTTGATTGTAGGTGTGAATACGGCAGATCCTAGATTTTTAGTCAAATTACCTCTGAATTGGTTATTGGAACTGACGGGAGTGTGTCGTGCGGCCTTCGGAGAAGGACTGCTGAGCGATATAGTTTCCTGATTGCGGATAAACTAAAATCAGTGTTGAAAAGAATAATCAAACATTCGCTAACGTTTAATGATGCACGGATATCATTAAAACCTATTCATTTTATGGAGTCAGATGAATTAACGAGTCAATACATTTGAGAAAATATATTGTATTTAATCTTGTTGTGTTGCGTGAAAGGAAAGGCAAGAAATACGCAGAGTAACCTTCTTCCGCTGATTGGATGCCGCATTTGGACCAATCGAGCCGGACTTTACAATAGTTTATTTCTTTCAATCGTAGTTTTTTTCTCGCAATTCAGACTTTTTTCTTGTAAACGCAAGTTTATATCTCGCAATTCAGACTTTTTTCTTGTAAACGCAAGTTTATATCTCGCAATTCAGACTTTTTTCTTGTAAACGCAAGTTTATATCTCGCAATTCTGACTTTTTTCTCGTAATCAGTTTATATCTTGCAATTCTGACTTTTTTCTCGCAATCGTAAGTTTATATCTTACAATTATTTTTTCTCGCAATTCTGACTTTTTTCTTGCAATTGTAAATTTATATTTTACAATTTTGACTTTCTCGCAATCGCACTCATGAATCGTTCAGAATAAGAGCAGAAACACGGTTATTTTTATAGTCTAAAAATATAAAGACTGAGCATCAAAAATCATTCTCTGTTGTTCAGTAAGTGATGATAGAGCTGATGTTGAACCTGTTTGGCGTATTCTTCGAGAGACGGGTTAATCGGCACCAGCATCACCTGACGAGGAGACAGCCACAGCGGCCTGAGGAAACACAGACGCAACAGAACCGCCCTTACAAGACCTCAAATCATCTGAAGACATGATGTATGAGACTACAGTCATTCATAGTGCAATCACTTTTCTGACAACAACCAAAATGTGACGCAGCTTTGCGAAGACAGCTGTAATGCCGCTTAATGTAGAGCAGTTTTCGTATTTCTGATCCATTTAAATTTCAAATATGTTCATACTTATTGCTAACAATAACAACACTGATTAAAATGATCCGTTACTCACCATTTCCCGGCGTAGTTCTCGGTGAGGATGGCGATCATTCGCTCCACTGAGCCCAGAATGGCGCGGTGAATGATCACCGGTCTGGCCTTGTCATCCCCATCTTTCCTGCAATGGTTCAGACAGTTAAAGGCGCAGTGTGGGATTATTAAAGGCATCTAGTGGTGAGGTTGTGAATTGCACTCAACAGAAGGTGGCCGACAGGAAGTGATGTCGTCGTCTGAGACAGCAGAGAGTAGCCAGTTAAACAATGAGGTTTCTTTACAAAGATAAATTAAGAAATTAGGTTTACTTAATTATTCAGTAAAATGACGTTATTGCGAATATTTTTGTGACTTGTTCAGCAGGTCAGTGTTTTATTCGCTGACTTTAGCAGCTTCTTATCATGAAGAATAACAGTGACGAAACGCGTTTGTCCGTTCAGGGCCACCGTAGAAACATGTGGATGTAAGCGGACCCGCGGTGTGTGTAGAGAGAAACGCTCATTCTAAGCTAATAAACACATAACGGTTCATTATGTTCTTTATACACCACTGAACACATAGTTATGAATATGATATTGCATTTCTGTCAACAGATCCTCTTAAATATTACACACTGCAGCTTTAAAACACAGACTGCAAAGCCGTCTGAGAGTTTACAGCGAGTGCGGAGCTGTTCTCACCCCACATATGTGAGATTGAAGCGCACGGGTAACTGGAAGTCCAGCTGAATCGTGGCGCACTGATGATAACGGCCGATGGCGTCTTTAATCTGGATGTCAATCTGGAGCAGAAGAGTTCAGACAAATGATTATTCCTGCTGGGAAACGTCTTGATATGGAAGCTTGTTTCCGCCATGGAAAACGTAATAATAAAATATTATTGCTTGAGAAATACACTACGATTGCGAAAAAAAAATCCAAAAAGTCAGAATTGCGAAGAGAAATTCTGAAAAATAAAGTCAGATTTTTGAGATAAAAATTCGCAATTGTAATTTATATCTCGCAATTCAGATTTTTTTTGTAATCGTAGTTTAATTCTTCCAATTCTGCCTTTTTTTTTAAATCACAAGTTTTATATCTCGCAATTCAGAATTTTTTGCAATGATGAGTTTCTCGCAATTCTGAAATTTTTCTCGCAATCGTAGTTTAGCGTAATTGTTACATTCTCGCAATTGCAAGTTTATATCTCGGAATTCTGAATTTTCTCGCAATCGTAATTTATATCTCGCAAATCTGAATTTGGAATGAAAATTTATATCTCGCAATTCCAATTTTTTTCCCGGAATCATAATTTATTTCTTCTAATTCTGAAATGTTTTAATCTGTAATCGCAAGTATCACAATCGTATCTCGCTGATTCGTAATTTTTCGCAAATTATGGGTTTCTCGCAATTCTGAAAATTTTCACAATCAGTTTATTTATCATAATTCTGACTTTCTCGCAATTGCAAGTTTATATTTTGCAATTCTCACCTTATAACTTGCAAAAAGTCATAGTTGTGCGAGATAAACGAGTCAGAAAATGTCAGAATTGTTTTTTTAAAAACAATAATCTTTTTTTAATTAGTTTCCCGTGATGGAAACAAGCTTCTACAGGTCGATGTGATTTCTGAACGCAACATCAGTCATGAAGAGTTCTGACCTTTGGTCCGTAAAAAGCCCCATCGCCAGGATTCAGCTTCCACGGCTCTCCGAACTCATTCAGGCTGTTCTCCAGTTGCTGTTGAGATAAACCCCAGTTAAGACTGAACACAAACACCCCAGATCTCAGAGACTGCAGTTAGATGGCATTCTGGAACCTTCTCCGCCTGGTTCCACACGGCAACATCGCCCAGAAACTTCTCGGGACGCGTGGAGAGATGCAGCTGGAAGGAGAAGCCGAAGACGTCGTAGATGCAACGCAAGAACTCCAGACAACCCTTCATCTCAGACTCGATCTGAAACATGAACACACAAGCTGGTTCAGTCCTGAAGAGCTGGAGGAGGCATTACAGGTCACCATGGGATTCACGGTGGAGGAAAGCAAGCTTTCTTATCCATTTTTTGATTTTTATGTTATTTTACGAGGAATGCTTCAGTTCACATAGAGAAACCTAAACATGCTCAAAATTCAAACTAAAAATGCTAAAACTTTACCAAAAAATGATTGTATAAAGTCTACATGTGTGTCTGAGCGCACACTGAAGTAAACTGGCTTTAGGACCCAGCGGAACAGCTCCTCTGCTCCATATAGAGCTATAAGCCCATCTAGAGGCATCAAATATGTTATTATTATTATCCACAAGAGGCAGAGACACTCAATGTAGGATATTTAGAGCTGAATTAAAAGGGTTATGGATTAAATCGTGAGTTATTTTGAATTTAAGTTGAAAGAATGTGAGGAATGTGCTTTAATTACTCTTTATTTATTGATCAAATCTAGTAATTTAAAGGTAAAATAAATAAAGTAAATACATTTCCCAAGAAATAATAGAAAAAAAAATCAAAAAGAAATAAAATAAGCTTTCTGGACAAAAATAAAATAAATTAAGCATAATTGTAGGGCTTCGAGGGAAAGGATGAAGGTTAGATGAGTGCTGAAGTGCACTTGTGTTTGTGACGTCTTTCCTGAATCAGGAGTTTCTGAAGATCACAATCACACCTAACACTGGCTGAAGCCACACCACACCTGATCCATAGAGCAGAATATATGAGCGTCGTCCTGCTGGAAGCGCCGGACCCTCGTGAGTCCCGTCAGCGTTCCCGAGAGTTCGTTCCGGTGCAACACACCGAAGTCGGCCAGTCTGAGAGGAAGCTCTCGCCAGGAGCGCGGCCGGTGCCCGAACATCAGGCTGGCGGAACACACACAGGGACATCATGATGGACTACCCTGGGCTGAGTTTAGCTAGGTTGGGCTGAACTGGGTTGAGTTAGGTAACTTGGGTTGCGTTGTGTTTTGTTGGGTTGAGTTGGGTGGGTTGAGTTGTGTTTAGCTAGGTTGGGCTGACCTGGGTTGAGTTGTGTTGTGTTTAGTTGGGTTTAGTTGGGTTGTGTTTAGTTGGGGGGGTTGAGTTGTTTTTAGTTGGGTGGGTTGAGTTGCTTTGTTGTGTTTAGTTGGGTTGAGTTGTTTTGTTGTGTTGTGTTGTGTTTAGTTGGGTTGAGTTGTGTTTAGTTGGGTTGAGTTTAGCTAGGTGAGGCTGACCTGGGTTGAGTTAGGTTGGGTTGGGTTGAGTTGTGTTTAGTTGGGTGGAGTTTAGCTAGGTTGGGCTGACCTGGGTTGAGTTGTGTTTATTTGGGTTGGGTTGAGTTGTGTTTACTTGGGTTGAGTTTAGTTGAGTTGGGTTGCGTTGTGTTTAGTTGGGTTGGGTTGAGTTGTGTTTAGTTGTGTGGGTTGAGTTGTGTTTAGTTGGGTGGGTTGAGTTGTGTTTAGTTGGGTTGGGTTGAGTTGTGTTTAGTTGGGTTGGGTTGAGTTGTGTTTAGTTGGGTTGAGTTTAGCTAGGTTGGGCTGACCTGGGTTGAGTTGTGTTTATTTGGGTTGGGTTGAGTTGTGTTTACTTGGGTTGAGTTTAGTTGAGTTGGGTTGCGTTGTGTTTAGTTGGGTTGGGTTGAGTTGTGTTTAGTTGGGTGGGTTGAGTTGTGTTTAGTTGGGTTGGGTTAAGTTGTGTTTAGTTGGGTTGGGTTTAGCTAGGTTGGGCTGACCTGGGTTGAGTTGTGTTTATTTGGGTTGGGTTGAGTTGTGTTTACTTGGGTTGAGTTTAGTTGAGTTGGGTTGCGTTGTGTTTAGTTGGGTTGGGTTGAGTTGTGTTTACTTGGGTTGAGTTTAGTTGTGTGGGTTGAGTTGTGTTTAGTTGGGTGGGTTGAGTTGGGTTTAGTTGGGTTGGGTTGAGTTGTGTTTAGTTGGGTGGGTTGAGTTGTGTTTAGTTGGGTTGGGTTGAGTTGTGTTTAGTTGGGTTGGGTTTAGCTAGGTTGGGCTGACCTGGGTTGAGTTGTGTTTATTTGGGTTGGGTTGAGTTGTGTTTACTTGGGTTGAGTTTAGTTGAGTTGGGTTGCGTTGTGTTTAGTTGGGTTGGGTTGAGTTGTGTTTAGTTGGGTGGGTTGAGTTGTGTTTAGTTGGGTTGGGTTGAGTTGTGTTTAGTTGGGTTGGGTTTAGCTAGGTTGGGCTGACCTGGGTTGAGTTGTGTTTATTTGGGTTGGGTTGAGTTGTGTTTACTTGGGTTGAGTTTAGTTGAGTTGGGTTGCGTTGTGTTTAGTTGGGTTGGGTTGAGTTGTGTTTACTTGGGTTGAGTTTAGTTGTGTGGGTTGAGTTGTGTTTAGTTGGGTGGGTTGAGTTGGGTTTAGTTGGGTTGGGTTGAGTTGTGTTTAGTTGGGTGGGTTGAGTTGTGTTTAGTTGGGTTGGGTTGAGTTGTGTTTACTTGGGTTGAGTTTAGTTGAGTTGGGTTGCGTTGTGTTTAGTTGGGTTGGGTTGAGTTGTGTTTACTTGGGTTGAGTTTAGTTGTGTGGGTTGAGTTGTGTTTAGTTGTGTGGGTTGAGTTGTGTTTAGTTGGGTGGGTTGAGTTCTGTTTAGTTGGGTTGGGTTTGTTGTGTTTAGTTGGGTTGAGTTTAGCTAGGTTGGGCTGACCTGGGTTGAGTTGAGTTTAGTTGAGTTGGGTTGAGTTGTGTTTAGTTGTGTTGTGTTTAGTTGTGTAGAGTTTAATTGGGTTGGGTTGGGTTGGGTTTTGTTGGGTTGAGTTGTGTTTAAGTTGGAAATTTAGTTGTCAGGTCTACGCTCAAAAAGTGTATAAATGGATTATAAATACAATGTAAATATAATTTAGAACCATAAAATCCCCTAAAAATACAAAATATTACATTGAGCTAAAATATAGTACTTCATTGAAATAAAAAAATAAATGTCTGTGATTTTTGACGGACACACTTAAGAATGTTGAGATGTTGATATGATATTGATATGCTGATTCACCAGTGTCCGGGACAGTTCATGGGCTTCAGAGCGAACACGTCCTGCTCCACCGCGAACGAGAACATGTTCTCACTGTAAAGCTGCCAGTGACCCGACGTCTCCCACAGTTTAGAGTTATAGATGTTCGGAGACGCAACCTCCTGAAAGCCACGCCGACAGTACTCCTCCTGCACACACACACACACACACACACACACGTTCAAATCAATTACATTCAATTCAATTCTGTTCAGTTTAAGACCATTTTTCATTCCACTGGACTGAATGTCACACTATAAAGTCCTTGTAGAACTGCAGTTTATTGCCAGTACAACTGAAATGGACAAACAAGTTCACACACGTTTACTTGGCTATCTACATGGGGACTCTCCATAGACGTAATGGTTTATATACTGTATATTCTCTCCCCTTACACTAACCCCACCCCTAAACTTACCAATCACACACACACAGAACTGAACTGGTGTGTTTTGCGCGCGTACACACACGTACCCTGATGAACTCGGTCAGTGTGTTGTAGATGAACGCTCCTCGAGGCAGAAAGAAGCAGCTTCCAGGACTCAGATCGTGGAAGAAGAAAAGCTCCTGATCCTGTGAAACACAAGACACACACATCTCAACAACCTCGTTCAGTCGCAGCGCACGAGGGGGAAGTGACATCACCGCTCCGCAGGAAGTGAAGACACACGTCTGATCTGACAAACGCCTCAGCGACAGTACAGAAATACACAGGATAACCCGCTCTAGATCACCAGGAAAAGCACCATGAATACACGTGAACAGCCAAATCTATATATATAAAGATTCAATTATAGAAATATTAACTTGCAAAGATGACTCTGATCAGTAAATCTCTCACACACCTTCCCGATCTTGCGGTGGTCTCGGCTTCTGGCCTCCTCCTGGAGACGCTCCCAGTCCTTCATCATTCTGCTGTCGGGAAAAGAGATTCCGTAGATCCGCTGGAGAGTCTCCATGTCAGAGCGCCCTTCCCAGTACGTGGAGGAGTTCTGGACAACACACGCGTTCAGTTCAGTTCAGTTCAAATCAATTCTGTACAATTCAGATCTTCTCCATTTTTAGTCCGTTAAGTTCAATTCGATTTCATTTCATTCAATTCAATTTTGTTCTGTTCCATTCAATTCACTGTAATTCTGTTCCTTTCTATTCCATATAATTAAATTCAGTTCCATTTAATTAAGATAAATTAAATTCTGTACAATTCAGTTCTGTTCCATTCCATTCAGGTCAATTCAATTATGTTCTGTTCAATTTAATTCTGTCCATTCAATTAAATTCAGATCAATTTAATTCTGTACAATTCGATTTGATTAAATTCAATTCTGTTGTGTTCCAGTGCGTTCCATTCCAATCAGTTAAATTCAATTAGATTCAATTTAATGTAATTATGTTCGGTTCAATTTAGATTCAATTCAATTAATCTTTTCCATTTTTATTCCGTTAGGTTCAATTTAATTCGATTAAATTTCATTAAATTCAATTTTGTTCTGTTCATTCAATTCACTATAATTCTATTCCTTTCTATTCCATATAATTAAATTCAGTTCTATTTAATTCAGAAAAATTCAGTTCTGTTCAAATCAATTATGTTCTGTTCAATTTAATTCTGTCCATTCAATTAAATTCAGATCAATTTAATTCTGTACAATTCAGTTCCATTCCATTCAGTTAAATTAGATTTGATTCAATTCAATTCTGTTCCAGTGCGTTCCATTCCATTCAGTTAAATTAGATTTGATTCAATTCAATTCTGTTCCAGTGCGTTCCATTCCATTCAGTTAAATTAAATTCGGTTCAATTCGATATAATTGAATTCTGTTCAATTAAATTCAGTAAAAATTAAATTCAGTACAATTCAGTTCTGTTGCGTTCCATTCAATATGGTTCCATTCAATCTGTTCATTCAATTAAATCTAATAACGTTCCGTTCAATACAGTTTAATTCCATTGAATTCAATTCCATTAAATTATATTCAATTCAATTACATCAAACCCATTCAATTCAATTCAATTCTGTTCTGTTCCATTTAATTCATTTTAGTTAAATTACATTCAAATCCATTAAATTAAATTAAATTAAATCCAATTAAGTTCAATTAAATTATTAAATTAAATTCAGTTAAATGATATAAAGTTTAAGACCATTTCTGACTCCACTGGACTGATGTCACACTATAAAGCCCTGGAGAACTGCAAATGTGAAGCATCTGTAATAGTTTGAGATGTTAAACTGAGTTACCTTATAGATCTTGAGTGCTTTGACCCTTCCGGTGTGCCGTACATGCGGGCCGCGGCACAGGTCGATCAAAGGGCCACACCTGAGACAGGAAGAGTTTGTCACACACACACACACACACACACACACACACACACACACACACACACACACACACAGCATCCGTATGGACAAACATCACTTCCTGTTACCTGTAGACCGTCGTGGTCGCCGTGGAAACCTTCTCGTTCAGGATGCGACACTTGAACTTGTTGTACTAGAAAAGAGGAAACACTTTGTTAACTAACAGCGAGCGATACATTTTACAACATTTATTCATCTTTGCTAATGTTAGGTGATAAAAATCCAGCGGTTCATGTTGGTTCACGGTGCGTTCACTAATGTTAAAAGATACAACTTTTGATTTTTAAAATGTATTACTAAATCTTGAGATTAACATTAACTAAGATTTGCAATAGAAGTATTGTTCATTGCTGGTTCATGTTCACTAATCGCTGAAATCACCGGATCTGGTGTAGAGTCAGCTTTATTTCTACAGCACAGTGTTTCACAGCAGCTTTACAGAGATAACAGGACAATAATGCAAATGTTGTTTCCAGAAGAGAATAGCGTCACAGTCCAGCTTAAGCCAGTTCAGTGATGGATCATTTCTGTTGTACCAAAAGGGTAACACTTTACTTGAAGGGGTGTGCATAAGACTGACATGACACCTTCATAACCATGACATGACACATGTTATGAATATGAGGAGGGTTTATGCATGTTTATGACAACTGTCATTAAGTGTCTTTCGCTCAATAATGACATTTTGAATGCAAATATGACATTGTTTAAGATGTCTTTGTTATGACATCTTGACATAAACCAATACATCATAACCTGTCAGTGTCTTTGTCATGACAACTTGACATTAAATTAAATTAAACTGTCAGGCGGTTGGTTTTGACATTGGCTGTCATGAGGCATTATAACTGTGTCATGAATATTTTTCTTGAGCTCAACTACAGTGGTACACATTGAGTTTGTCATTAAAATGTTATAATGCCTCATGACAGCCAATGTCAACACCAACCACATGACAGTTTAATGTAATGTTAACCCATAATTATAAGTGCTTTCTTAAGTTTGATAACTAATCTGCTGTCATGTTTATGACAGGTTGTGTTGTCTTAGTAATGCAGGGACGGACTGGGACTAAAAAACGGCCCTGGACTATGACTAGGCCCGGCCCAAAGCAATCGGTGCGCGGAAACTCGACAACAACAACAATAACGCCTGCCGCCTGGCATAAGTGTCACAAATTTAATTGTGGCTCATGATACTACCATCCAAATTATAGCTAACAGCATATAATACAATCTATTCCAGCTGTCTTAAAATGAATGTATTACTTAATAATCTTAATTCATTTATGCAGTAATTAATCTTAGCTACTGCACAAATAATAATACCACATCTAAATGAAAATACACCATTACAAATGTAACTTCTGTATTCAAAATCTTCAAAGTTTGTAAGCATCAACTGTAACGTTACCAACATTTTTAAAAGTAAAAGCACAACATATTTCTTAGCTACTGCATGTGGAATTTTGCAGCTAAAATGTTGAAGTTTAGCTGTTTTAACTACTGTAATCATAAAAAATGTTGCACGCTGAATATCACTTCCTAACGTCATCCCTAGCAATTAAGTAACTTGCAAAGTAATTTCTGATTAATTCGATTCGGGAGTAGTAGAGATAAAAGCCCGTCCGCACTGACAATTGATTGGTTGGGTCCTTACATCCGCTTCGTGAGGCACACGCGCACACACACAAGGTCTCTCGCTCGCTCCCTCTGCCGTGCGCGTGCTACGCATGTGCGCTCTTGCTCGCTCTAGATTCCAGGAGATTTTAACTAATTTGCGGGACTCAGGGAGCCGCTATCAATATGCGGGAGACTCCCGGAATTTCTGGGAGACTTGGGATGTCTGTGACTGCGTGTGTGGCGGCAGTGGCGGAGCCAGGATTTTTTCATAGGGGTGGCCAGGCAAGGGCCAGCGAACAGTCTGGGGTGGCATATAAATCTTAATTATTTTAACATAAAAAATAGTTTAAATAATGTATTGGGCTGTTTTAGTGCCTTCCTACACAACTGAATACAGTTCATTTGTACTTAATTGTAATTGAGATAGTGTTGAAGGAATCATGGAATACTGAGTGAATTTGATCTTTTTTTTTATTATTATTAGCTACTTACTACCTCCAGGCATATTAATAAAGAGTGCACACACTATAGCTAAAGTTCAACTTGCTCAGTTAGCTTGGTTCTGGTTCTCAAAACCCCCAACATTGTTGCACCTTCATGGATGAGACATGCAGATACTGTAGTTCGAAGATTATTTAACCTTCATTGAATTTTATATAATCAATTAACTCTTTTAACTTTCTATATTAGTTGTCAAAATAAAGAATCTACCCAGCTGGCATTCGACTGACATTAAACGTTTAAATGTGGTTGAAATAATGTCAGTTTATGAAAAAACATTAATTCAACGTTAAAACAACATTGAACATCAAATAGTTGAAGTTGTGTTGTTGAATAACTACGGATTCAACATAGAAATATCAAAAAAATTTGAGTTGTAGTCAAATCAACATTATTTTTACAACCATGACTTTTAAACATTTTGTTGAAATATATCAGTAGAAAAATAACGTTGTTCCAAAATCCAATTTGCAATCTGATTTGCAAAATCTAATTAAAATTCAACGGTTATCCAACACTGGCACCTGACGTTGATTCAACAGTAACTCGACGTTAAAATGCCAGCTGGGTAATCCGTTCTATCATACCTAAATTAAAAAGGGGGGAAAACATCTCTTTTGAATCTCTATGTCCAAGAATGTGAACAAGGCGGAAGTAAACAGCACATAAATACCAGAATGTAAAATTAGTTATTTTATGTATTTAAAAATGATAATTTTTTGTTTTGCCTTTACAAATTAACGCAAAATTACCGCCTATCTTCTAGTAGCTTACAAATGCACAGTGCTCACATTTATTTGAACATTAAAAAAAATCACATAGCCTGTCAGTTTGTGCCTTAAATTGTGATTTCACATGGCAGAATATTTTAGTCGAGACATATGTGACGCATATATAACAAATACATGTATGCATGCAGTTTTGACACAGATTTGATCGCCTTTTTGATTATTTCATGAGTTAGCTAATTGACGACAGAATTACTGCTACAGCACGCCACATTGCGCGTGATGTGCAAGTACAGTACAACGGCTGTCAGGACAGGAAAGTTAGTTTTACTGACATTTGTTGACCTTACAACATCTCATCTTACCACAGTTACTGATTCAGGACAACGCGCTTTTCTCCGCATCTGACAGAAGTGTCACAAGCTTTCACACAGATCTTTCATAATAAAAGTAGAAAGAGAATTACGTTGTTGTTTCTTTGACTGGACATATGCGACTCACTCAAAACGGTCTCGCAACCCACCAGTTGAGAAACATCGAATCTATATTTACTATGCTCCGATCACTGCTCAAGCTCATTCGGTACCCGTACATCTCCGCACTCGTTTGACTTGCGCCTGGCGCTGAGGTGAAGTTGGAGTGCGCGTCTGAAAAGTCTCACGTTTTTTGTGGTCTTAAAGCGACGGTTCTGTGTTTTAAAAACAAAATTCTTGTAAAAATTAGAGCGAGACAGAAACAGCAGTTGTGAGAGGGGTGGCCAAAGGGGTGGCCAAGCTTAAGCCAAGGGTGGCCATGGCCACCCCTGGCCACCCCCTGGCTCCGCCACTGTGTGGCGGGCGGTGGGCCGGCCCGCCGGCCGTCCTGGAGTACCGGCCGTTCTGTGATTCTCCAGATCACACAGATGGCCAGTCCGCCCCTGTAGTAATGTCAAGTTGTCATGACAAAGACACTGACAGGTTATGATGTATTGGTTTATGTCAAGGTGTCATAACAAAGACATTTCAAACAATGTCATATTTGCATTAAAAATGTCATCATTGAGCGAATGACACTTAATGACAGTTGTCATAAACATGCATACAACTTCCTTCATATTCATAACATGTGTCATGTCATGATTATGAAGGTGTCATGTTAGTCTTATGCACACCCCTTCTAGTAAAGTGTTACCTAAAAGGGTTATTGATTTAGTTCATTTATATATATAGCGGCTCTGGAGAAAACCGTGATGTCTTCGTCCAGCTCAGTTCAGTTCTCATATAATGCTGTCAGTGCAGGAGATCAATAATATTGCTGAATATTACATTAAATGTCTCCAACTAAGCAAGACAAAAGCGAAAGGCGAAATAAAAGGTGACTAGGAACCAAAACTCCCTGGTAGAGTATGAACTCTTACAGTAAAGGTCTGAAGGTGGAGTTTCTGACCTTGAGTTTCTGACCTTGAACCAGGGTTCTTTTGACAAAAAATATGACAAACTAATTTTAGTCATATTTTAGTCATCTGAATTGTTTTAGCTTTAGTCTGGTTTTAGTTGACGAAATACAATAAGATTTTAGTGATTTTAGATTTTCGAAATCTACTGTAAACTAAATCTACAGTAGATTTAGTCGACTAAAATATAATAGGTTTAGGTAAATTGTAGTGTGTTAATTTAGAATTTCTCTAAAATCTCCAAACCCATACACTCCCGGAGAAAACATATATTATTAACCTATTAATATGAATGATTTTTAAGTTTCAACATGCAATACAGATACAGATTTAACTACTGTGACTTAAAAAAATATCTTAAAATTAAATAAAACCACTTTTGCTAAAGTAAAACACAGTCTTCTTTTCAATGAATGATATATGCATTCTTTATAACAGACTGATCTCATGAAATGGCGTATGTATGACACGCCAATTCTTCGTATTTCCATTTTTGGCGTGCTATCAACACGCATAATCGCTTTTCAGCGTGTTTATCAACGCCGTTGGCTTAACTACATTACTGTATATAAATATATGACCTACTCCAACCCCGTCCCTAAACCTACCCGTCACTGGGGTTAATACCATTTATGAGTCTTCCTCTACCATCCTAGGAAAAAAAATATCGCTCCCCAGATGTAGATCTACATTTTGCTTTGTTTCGCTCGGACATTTAACGGCGTACACATACACGCAAAAGATGACGGTTCGTTTCGGCGTGGACACACACGCGGATAGCTGAAAATGCGTATAGATAACACGCCACTTGACTTGAAAATACGATTGCACTGATGCACACCCGATACAACTGTTTAAGACAACCGACATAGTTCACATGAATACTCTCCAAACCGGACATTTAGACATAATGTTGTGTGTATTTGTCCATTCAGACACGAAAGAGAGCTCAGGGCAGTCCCGGCGCGCTGTATGGTGTGTATGTGCACGGCTGCACGCTTCGGGTTGGTTTACATTTTTAACATTAAAATGGCTGCGTTTACACTTGGCATTAACATGCGATCACCGTGATCCGATCATTAGCCAATCAGGACACGGTGCGTTTATATTTGTTCACATTAAGCAGCCTCTGTATCTGGATAACCGATCGGATTTCTGTTTCCCGCATAATATTTAAATCAGGTCTGTGGCACGACACCAGATTAATAAAGATTATACAAATTAAACAACATCCCAATTGCTTTCACTCACTAAATTTACTTTCATATGCAATATCCATTAATTAGATCAAATTATATTTTTTTGAAAGAAGGAATACTTCCAGAGTTGATCTTACAAAAATAACTGGGTTATCATGTTAAACAAGTCACATCATCCATCATCTGGGTTTAAGGTTGCGTGCAATGACTATATTGACAGAAATGGGAGATTGATAAACATGCTGAAACAATAAAAACAGTTAACATTTAAAACATAAAAAAAATCCGATTCCGATTATTCCTCTGGCAAATGCAGAATGCTTCATTAAGATCTCATGACTGACTGTGAGTGTACAGGTGATCGCCTCGTTCAGATAATGTTGCACAATTAAAATGAAAAATGACACACATAAATAAACTGTTTTAAAGATTGACGTTTATTGTTCAAGTAAGTTTAATTTCGTGTCTAAACGGCGTCTGGCCATTACTCTCTGACAGTCACGCGGGGAGACTGGGCGGGGATTTAAATGACGTCCACCTGTGAATGCAGACACGATGGCTGGATTGCGTTTACATTACACTGAGATCCGATCACAATGCGTCCTCGACTACCTCCGAACCGGGACACGCTGATCAGATAACATTCCGATCAGATGTGCGTTTACACTTGTCTTTTCAATGTGTATGTGGACAACATCCAGATACAGGTCGCATGTTAATGCCAAGTGTAAACGCAGCCATTGTATGAGACCGCGGGGTAGATCAGCACGTTACAGTACACGAGTGCATCTAGCACACACGAGGACACCAGCTCTGACTGGATCGCTTCCCAGATCGACACTATCGAACATTTTCATCTAGTTTTTATTCGTTGACGAAAATGTCAATAGATTTTCGTCATCGTTTTTTGTCATTCAAAACTAGGTTTTATTACGGTAGCGTCTCGTTTTCGTCAGAGAAAAATGTCGTTGAAGAAAAGTTATTATTTTAGTCAATGAAATGAACACTGACATACAGCACAATTTTTAAGACCCAGACATCAAAATTCAAGACTTTTTAAAGACTTTTAAGGTATTATTTCCAAATTCATAAATTCAATGCTTTTAAGGCTTTTTAAGACCCCGCGGGAACCCTGTTGAACATCTGGAGTGTCTGACCTTGAACATCTGGAGCAGCGTCTCCTTCCGGACCTCCAGTCTCTCGAACGGCTGCTTGTCCTTGATGATGCCTCGGCAGAGGAGCTCCAGATCAGCAAACTCTGAGCTCGACACTCCTCTGTCAACACACACACACACACTGATGATGATGACGAGACCAGACGTGATGAAGATCAGCTGAGGAACAAACACACTCACTTGTGTCCGTCCAGGAACATGTCGTAGTAGAAGCCGTTCTCGATGGGCGGCCCGTAGCAGAGACACCCGCCGTAGAAACACTCCATGGCCTCGCCCAGGATATGAGCGCTCGAGTGCCAGTACACCTGAGGCGGAAAACAACCGTGTGTGTAGAATTACATTAAATTAAATTCTATTTCGTTCAATTCAACTCTATTCTGTTCAGTTCAATTTAATTATGTTACATACAATTCTGTTCAGTTCAATTCCATTCAATTAAATTCGTATCAATTTAATTCTGTTCCATTTAATTCAGTTTCATTCTGTTCTGAACAAATTTCTGTTTTGTTCCATTTAATTTTATTATATTAAATTACATTCAATTTTATTCTGTTCTGTTCAATTCAATTGAGTACAATTCAGTTCTGTTCCATTCAATAGAGTTTAATTCTGTTTTGTTAAAATTTCTGTTCCATATAATTTTATTCCATTAAATTATATTAAATTCAATTATATTCAATTCAGTTCTGTTCCATTCCATTCTATTTAGTTTCCAATCCATTCAATTAAACTCAGTTCTGTTTAATTCGATTGAATTATGTTCCATTCAATTCAGTTTAATTCTGTTCTG
>NW_026607235.1:0-22500 GCF_029890125.1 Rhinichthys klamathensis goyatoka | reverse complement strand
TGATCTGCATGTTCTGATGGACAGGTTGTTTGACTGCAGACTGACAGCAGGGAAGCGGTGGCTGTGAAGGTGGTCAGTAAGAAAAGTCTCAATAAAACCTCAATGGAAAATCTTCTGACTGAGATTGAGATCCTGAAGACGGTCCGTCATCCTCATATAGTGCAGCTCAAAGACTTCCAGGTACAGATTCCCAGCATTCAGTTCTGTGTGTGTGTGTGTGTTATTGTGCTGATCCATAACTCTCATCCCTGTCTCCATCCGTCAGTGGGACAGTGATAACATCTATCTGATTCTGGAATGGTGTTCGGGAGGAGATTTGTCCAGTTTTATCCGTAGTCGACGGATTCTTCCGGAAAGAGTCGCGCGCCGTTGCCTACAGCAGATTGGTACGAAACAAATGACTGATACAGACTGATTCAGATGAGAAAACAAGAGCCAGTGATGTTGTGTGTGTGTGTGTGTGTGTGTTTCAGCTTGTGCTCTTCAGTTTCTCCATGAGAAGAACATCTCTCATCTGGACCTCAAACCTCAGAACATTCTCCTGAGTGGAAACGTATTAAAGCTCGCAGGTGAAACTCGCATGTGATTTTTATTTCAGCATCTCAGCATAGCATGACTCCAGCGTAACAGTGGGAATGTAAGCCGTCGCATCTGTAGATAGAGAAGAGAAGCGGGCCCAGGACTGAGCCTTGAGGCACACCCGAGCTGCTTCTGGAGCACGACACATGTTTGAGACTCCTTCTGCATGCACAAATCTCACTGCTTTATTACAATTAATTACAAAATGATCGTTTGGGAATGTAAACTGAACACTGGGAACACACTCCCTCAGCCGGACTGAGTGGCGGAAGAGCTGCGGAGTGACTGGAGTCAATAGAGGAAACTGAATAAACGAGTAAAACAAATGATTATCAGTTTAAACTAAAGCTTGGCCTCGATATAGAGTTTCTTACGACTGACCAGAGATCCGGTGATCGTGGATATGGACATGCGGCAGGAGTCGTGTTTCCTCACGTTTATATGAGCCTGATTTCCACACCGGGAAAAACAAAGCAAATTTGCCTGTGAACGCTTTATATAAACACAATATAGGTGTAAATCCATGATGAGCCCGTGTGTGTGTGTGTGTGTGTGTGTGTGTGTGTGCAGACTTTGGTTTTGCGCAGTACATGAGCCCGTGTGTGTGTGTGTGTGTGCAGACTTTGGTTTTGCGCAGTACATGAGCCCGTGTGTGTGTGTGTGTGTGTGTGTGCAGACTTTGGTTTTGCGCAGTACATGAGCCCGTGTGTGTGTGTGTGTGCAGACTTTGGTTTTGCGCAGTACATGAGCCCGTGTGTGTGTGTGTGTGTGTGCAGACTTTGGTTTTGCGCAGTACATGAGCCCGTGGGACGAGCAGCACGCGCTCAGAGGCTCTCCGCTCTACATGGCTCCAGAGATGGTGTGTCGCCGGCACTACGACGCTCGCGTGGATCTGTGGTCCGTCGGGGTCATTCTGTACGGTGAGTCGCTCATCACAGTTCATATCATCAAAGTTACTGTTATTTGCTCCCCAACATTCTTCAAAATATCTTTCCACAAAAATGTAAAATAATGAGAAATGTGATTCCTGATCATCAGATCCTCATATTAGAGTGATTTCTGGAGGATCATGTGACACTGAAGACTGGAGTAATGCTGAAAATTCAGTTTTGATCACAGGAATAAATTACACTTTACTATATATTAGGGATGCACGATATATCGATATCGGCTGATATTAATTTTTAATGTTATCGTTATCGGGCCGATAAGAAAATTTAGCCGATATATTAAAGCTGATAAATAATGTTCAATAATGTTCACTGTTCAACATGATGGTTTGAAATGCTTGAAATATGATTGAAATCACTTCAAAAAGGAAAATCTAGTTCAGTGCGACACGAGTCTGTCATATCGGCTACATAAAAATAAAATGAGAACAATATAATCGTGTGCGTGGGACGTGGCTTGTAATAGTGAGACTTTTGTTTCAGGCTTTCAAAAATTATATACAAATTTGGATTTAGATTTATTGGCCAATATATCGATTATCAGCTTTCAAATATAAAGAATTATCGGTAATCAGCCAAAATGTTCATATCGGTGCAACGCTGCTGTATATGCTCATAGAAAACAGCCATTTTACATTATAATAATATATAACTGTTTTTACTGTATTTTTACTCAAATAAACGCAGTATTGGTGACGGTTTCAAAAGCATTTCAAAATCTGAATTATTCCAAAGTTTTTGAACGTGTGTGTGTGTGTGTGTGTGTTTCTGAGGGCAGAAGCTTTATTTGGACGAGCTCCGTTTGCCTCTCGCTCCTTCGCTGAACTGGAAGAGAAGATCCGCAGTGAGAAACCCGTCGAGGTGAGACTCGTGTTTACAGATCTAGTTACAAACACTTCAGGATCAAGAACACATGTGGGCGGGGCTTGATTGTGTCTGTGGGGAGTTGATTGGATGATTGGATGGTTGTGGTTTGCTATTGGCAAGATATTCTGATTCAAGATTATTAACACAATAATGATAATCATTTAGGAATAAACACCCCAATATTCCATGAACAAATTAGATTTCGGGGTTCTCCCGTACACCTGGACTCTCTCTGTCAGCACTAGATGGCGCAGTTGTTCCAGACATTGACGTGACCTGCTCTGTGTGTGTGTGTGTGATTTATGAGGACAGATATTTGTATAATGACATGAGTATTACACTGGTATCACAACGTGAACGTGATTTATGAGGACATTTCCTGAGTCCTTGAATTTCAAATGGCTTTAATAACACACTAAACAGTGTTTTATTAAAAATGCATAAAGTTTTCTGTGATGGGCAGGTTTAGGGGTCGGGTTAGTGTGTGTGTGTGTGTGATGGGTAGGTTTAGGGGTCGGGTTAGTGTGTGTGTGTGATGGGTAGGTTTAGGGGTCGGGTTAGTGTGTGTGTGTGTGTGTGATGGGCAGGTTTAGGGGTCGGGTTAGTGTGTGTGTGTGTGTGATGGGTAGGTTTAGGGGTCGGGTTAGTGTGTGTGTGTGTGTGTGATGGGCAGGTTTAGGGGTCGGGTTAGTGTGTGTGTGTGTGTGATGGGTAGGTTTAGGGGTCGGGTTAGTGTGTGTGTGTGTGTGTGTGTGTGTGTGATGGGTAGGTTTAGGGGTCGGGTTAGTGTGTGTGTGTGTGTGTGTGTGTGATGGGCAGGTTTAGGGGTCGGGTTAGTGTGTGTGTGTGTGTGTGTGTGTGTGTGTGATGGGTAGGTTTAGGGGTCGGGTTAGTGTGTGTGTGTGTGTGTGTGTGTGTGTGTGTGTGTGTGATGGGCAGGTTTAGGGGTCGGGTTAGTGTGTGTGTGTGTGTGTGTGTGTGTGTGTGATGGGTAGGTTTAGGGGTCGGATTAGTGTGTGTGTGTGTGTGTGTGTGTGTGTGTGTGATGGGCAGGTTTAGGGGTCGGGTTAGTGTGTGTGTGTGTGATGGGCAGGTTTAGGGGTCGGGTTAGTGTGTGTGTGTGTGATGGGCAGGTTTAGGGGTCGGGTTAGTGTGTGTGTGTGTGTGTGTGATGGGCAGGTTTAGGGGTCGGGTTAGTGTGTGTGTGTGTGTGTGATGGGTAGGTTTAGGGGTCGGGTTAGTGTGTGTGTGTGTGTGTGTGTGATGGGTAGGTTTAGTGTGTGTGTGTGTGTGTGATGGGTAGGTTTAGGGGTCGGGTTAGTGTGTGTGTGTGATGGGCAGGTTTAGGGGTCGGGTTAGTGTGTGTGTGTGTGTGATGGGCAGGTTTAGGGGTCGGGTTAGTGTGTGTGTGTGTGTGTGTGTGTGTGTGATGGGCAGGTTTAGGGGTCGGGTTAGTGTGTGTGTGTGTGTGTGTGTGTGTGTGTGTGTGTGTGTGTGATGGGCAGGTTTAGGGGTCGGGTTAGTGTGTGTGTGTGTGTGATGGGCAGGTTTAGGGGTCGGGTTAGTGTGTGTGTGTGTGTGTGATGGGTAGGTTTAGGGGTCGGGTTAGTGTGTGTGTGTGTGTGATGGGCAGGTTTAGGGGTCGGGTTAGTGTGTGTGTGTGTGTGTGTGTGTGTGTGTGATGGGCAGGTTTAGGGGTCGGGTTAGTGTGTGTGTGTGTGTGTGTGTGTGTGTGTGTGTGTGTGTGTGTGTGTGTGTGATGGGCAGGTTTAGGTGTACGGTTAGTGTGTGTGATGGGTAGGTTTAGGGGTCGGGTTAGTGTGTGTGTGTGTGTGTGTGTGTGTGTGTGTGTGATGGGTAGGTTTAGGGGTCGGGTTAGTGTGTGTGTGTGTGTGTGATGGGTAGGTTTAGGGGTCGGGTTAGTGTGTGTGTGTGTGTGTGTGTGTGTGTGTGTGATGGGCAGGTTTAGGGGTCGGGTTAGTGTGTGTGTGTGTGTGTGTGTGTGTGTGTGTGTGTGTGTGTGTGTGTGTGTGTGTGATGGGCAGGTTTAGGGGTCGGGTTAGTGTGTGTGTGTGTGTGTGTGTGTGTGTGTGTGTGTGATGGGTAGGTTTAGGGGTCGGGTTAGTGTGTGTGTGTGTGTGTGTGTGTGTGTGATGGGCAGGTTTAGGTGTACGGTTAGTGTGTGTGTGTGTGTGTGTGTGTGTGTGTGTGTGTGATGGGTAGGTTTAGGGGTCGGGTTAGTGTGTGTGTGTGTGTGTGTGTGATGGGCAGGTTTAGGTGTACGGTTAGTGTGTGTGATGGGTAGGTTTAGGGGTCGGGTTATTGTGTGTGTGTGTGTGTGTGTGTGATGGGCAGGTTTAGGTGTACGGTTAGTGTGTGTGTGTGTGTGTGTGTGATGGGCAGGTTTAGGGGTCGGGTTATTGTGTGTGTGTGTGTGTGTGATGGGCAGGTTTAGGTGTACGGTTAGTGTGTGTGTGTGTGTGTGTGTGATGGGTAGGTTTAGGGGTCGGGTTAGTGTGTGTGTGTGTGTGTGTGTGATGGGCAGGTTTAGGTGTACGGTTAGTGTGTGTGATGGGCAGGTTTAGGGGTCGGGTTATTGTGTGTGTGTGTCTACATATGGAGGCGTAGGTGCCACCTTTACCCTTAAAAGTGCATAATGGACTGAGACATTGGCTGCTGTTGTACACATTTTTGTCAAATTTGGATTATGCCATGAAATATGCTTATCTTTTAATTCAAATAAAGAATTTAATCGTGTGTGTGTGTAGCTGCCGTGCGGAGCCAGAGTTTCCCGAGACTGTCGAGATCTCCTGCTCCGGCTGCTGGAGAGAGACCCGGACACACGCATCTCCTTCCACGAGTTCTTCCTTCACGCGTTCGTGGATCTGGAGCACATGCCGAGCGCCGAGAGCCTGGCGAAGGCCGTGAGTGTGTTATAACACACACACACACACAGAGTAACTCACACTAGCGCTCACATGGTTATTTTAGACCTGAAGTGGCAGAAGCGCGGCTCGCCGCTAGCATCACGCAGAGTTATATTACACAGTGTGTTTATTGAAGAGCTTGCCGTCACCGTTTCCTGATTCAATTAGATATTGATTAGAGATAAACTGGTATCGACCGATATATGTTCATTTTTAATGTTATCGTTATCGACCCAATAAGAAAATTTGGCCGATATATTAAAGCCGATAGTCATATAGTCAACATAAAGTTATAATGAGAACATTATAATCGTGTGTTTGGGTCGTGGCTTTTAATGCGGAGACTTTTGCTTTTGGAATCAGGTTCTCAAAAATTATATAAAAATTTCGCAAAATATCGGTTACCGGCTTTCAAATGTACAGGTGAAACTCGAAAAATTAGAATATGGTGCAAAAGTTCATTTATTTCAGTAATTCAACTTAAAAGGTGAAACTAATATATAATATAGACTCATTACATGCAAAGTGAGATATTTCAAGCCTTTATTTGTTATAATGTTGATGATTATGGTTCACAGCTTATGAAAACTCCCGAATATTGTGAAAAGGTTTTCATAAGCTGTAAACAATAATCATCACAATCATAACAAATAAAGGCTTGAAATATCTCACTTTGCATGTAATGAGTCTATATAATATATTAGTTTCACCTTTTAAGTTGAATTACTGAAATAAATGAACTTTTGCACGAATAATAAACAAACTTTAATTCAAATTTTGGATTGTAAGATGCATGTGCTGTGTTTGGAATCAGGCTTTCAAAAATGATATAAACATTTGGATTTTGGTGTATCGGCCAATATATCGGTTATCGGCTTCCAGATGTAAAGGATTATGGGTTGTGGATATCGGCTGAATGTTCTGTTGTCCCGCAGAAAGCGCTGGTGACGCAGGCGGTGCAGAAGGACCAGGACGGGCAGCGGGCGGCAGCGCTGTCTCTCTACTGCAGTGCACTCGAACACTTCGTTCCCGCCATTCACTGTAAGACTCGAGCGCCTCACACACGACACACACACACGACACACGTCTCAGATCTCACGGCCCTCGTCTCTGCTTTCAGACGAACCCGACCGACTGAGGAGGGAAGCACTGAGACAGAAGGTGACTCGGAGAACCCGTGAGAACCCGATGATGATGAACCGTGACTTATGTCTGTTGTGTTCTCTCAGGTGAATCAGTACGTGTCTCGAGCCGAGGAGCTCAAAGCTCTGGTCAGGTCCGACAATAAAATCAGTTTTGAGGCGGCAAAATCAACCAGGAACATATTAATAGGTAACAGACCCACACCACACGTGTCTAACCTGGGTCCGTACAAGTGCTTGAGTTTGACTTGAGAGTTGAAAACACATATTTATGAAGAGGAGCTTGAAAAGTGTCTTGAATTATTGAAATTGTATAGATTTTTTACCCTATCATTTTACGCACAATTGGCGCTTCAGCCCGTCTGAGATATAGAGATATTTCGCTCGTATATAATACAACTTTCATTCTTCAGCTCAATCATATATTAATTTCGAAAAATCAGTTTGAATAAGGAAGTATAAGGATATTAGGACAGCGCTGGTCAATGGACTGAGTGAAACATCATATAGGCCCCGTTCACACCGCAAGTCCTAATGCTCAATTCTGATTTTTTGCTCAGATCCGATTTTTTGATTGGCTGTTCACATTACCTTTTAAAATGTGACCTATATCTGATTGCAGTGTGAACTGTTTGAGGTTTCAAACTAACCGGCATGCGCAAAAGAACAATAACAATGACATCAGACGCAGCACGCGGTTGCACTAAAGTTCGGGAGGTTATGAAGGTCGGAAGTAAAGCATATTCGCATTTATTTCATAATGTTTGTGTAATGGAAACTTTTGCGGGTTTATAGTTGAAAATTCACTACAGAGATCTGTGTGGATGCGTCGACGAAGCCAGGAGTGGTGGGAATATGACGTGAATAGTTTCACTGAGACGCTGTTCTCCTGTGTCCCCGTTCTTCCATTTCGTGTGCAATTTTTTCAAAAACGGAGCGGTTACGGTAGGTCCTAGCTTGAATTGAAGTATCTCCCCATATACTACTAAGATCTAACACCTCACTCTCATTGACTCGCTTCATCGCTGTTCTCCATATCTAGTCAAGTTTTTAATGTTAGGCTACTGTCTGTGTATGTTGTGTCTAGGGCTTCGCCGGCGCATAATTGTGACAAATGTCGACGTAGATTGACGTAAAAGTCGCATCAAATCCGCCTTGATTGTTCACACTGTGGCCGCATTGAAAAAAATCAGATCTGGGTCTGATTCAGGACCACATATGTATGTGGTCTAAATCTGATTTGAAAAAATCAGATCTGGGCTAGATTTGAGTGTTCACATTACCTCTGATGAAATCTGACCTGGTCACTTGACCCCCAAAGAATCAGATTTGGGCCACTTTTGCCTGCAGTGTGAACGGGGCCTATACACTCACCTGAAGGATTATTAGGAACACCTGTTCAATTTCTCATTAATGCAATTATCTAATCAACCAATCACATGGCAGTTGCTTCAATGCATTTAGGGGTGTGGTCCTGGTCAAGACAATCTCCTGAACTCCAAACTGAATGTCAGAATGGGAACGAAAGGTGATTTAAGCAATTTTGAGCGTGGCATGGTTGTTGGTGCCAGACGGGCCGGTCTGAGTATTTCACAATCTGCTCAGTTACTGGGATTTTCACGCACGACCATTTCTTGGGTTTACAAAGAATGGTGTGAGAAGGGAAAAACATCCAGTATGCGGCAGTCCTGTGGGCGAAAATGCCTTGTTGATGCTAGAGGTCAGAGGAGAATGGGCCGACTGATTCAAGCTGATAGAAGAGCAACTTTGACTGAAATAACCACTCGTTACAACCGAGGTATGCAGCAAAGCATTTGTGAAGCCACAACACGCACAACCTTGAGGCGGATGGGCTACAACAGCAGAAGACTCCACCGGGTACCACTCATCTCCACTACAAATAGGAAAAAGAGGCTACAATTTGCAAGAGCTCACCAAAATTGGACAGTTGAAGACTGGAAAAATGTTGCCTGGTCTGATGAGTCTCGATTTCTGTTGAGACATTCAGATGGTAGAGTCAGAATTTGGCGTAAACAGAATGAGAACATGGATCCATAATGCCTTGTTACCACTGTGCAGGCTGGTGGTGGTGGTGTAATGGTGTGGGGGATGTTTTCTTGGCACACTTTAGGCCCCTTAGTGCCAATTGGGCATCGTTTAAATGCCACGGCCTACCTGAGCATTGTTTCTGACCATGTCCATCCCTTTATGGCCACCATGTCCCCATCCTCTGATGGCTACTTCCAGCAGGATAATGCACCATGTCACAAAGCTCGAATCATTTCAAATTGGTTTCTTGAACATGACAATGAGTTCACTGTACTAAAATGGCCCCCACAGTCACCAGATCTCAACCCAATAGAGCATCTTTGGGATGTGGTGGAACGGGAGCTTCGTGCCCTGGATGTGCATCCCACAAATCTCCATCAACTGCAAGATGCTATCCTATCAATATGGGCCAACATTTCTAAAGAATGCTTTCAGCACCTTGTTGAATCAATGCCACGTAGAATTAAGGCAGTTCTGAAGGCGAAAGGGGGTCAAACACAGTATTAGTATGGTGTTCCTAATAATTCTTTAGGTGAGTGTATATAAATGATAAAGATATTGTTTGATAAGTGCTGATTGTAGTCTGTCTGCCATCATGAACCAGCGTGATTCTGTTAACTCCTCAGAGCTGTGCCGAGATCAGCCGCGCGTGCGGAGCGCTCTGGAGGCGGCGTCCAGCGCTGTGTCCCGGGTGAGTGTCATAGCGACTCATTCATACTAATATATCATATATCTAATATATCATTTATACTAAATAATGCTAATTTTACATTTTAAATGTCATAATCATTTGTTAACAAACTAGTATTAATATTTTCAATGAGCTCTTTGTTTCTGCCTTAAATTATTACATTGTTTAAATTAATAAGTTTGAGCTAACTGTGATTTTGTACATTTCTGAAATGCATAACTTAGACAGTCTCGTCTGATCACAGATCAGTGTACACTGTAAAGCTGCTGTGAAATGATGTGTGTTGTGAAAAGCGCTATACAAATAAATAAATGTGAATTGAATTTACATGTGTCATGTGAGCTGCAGTGTTGCATGATGGGTAATGGAGTAGCGATGGGCTGTGTGTGCAGGAGGAGAGCGGAGCCGAGGACTACGACACTCTTGATTTATACCAGCAGAGTTTGGGCGAACTACTCTTGGCACTGGCAGGTAAAGTCATACACACACACACACACACACACCCCAGTCCAGATGTGGCGATGAGTGTGTGCCAGGACGGCGTGTGTGGTACGATCTCTGCCATCTGGATCTCATTGAGATCAGCTCTCAGTGTTATTAAATACTGAAACAAATGAAAGCTGTTATCTCTAAAGCACTGGAGGCTTGAGGATGAAGTGAGCTCAGAGAACGAGACTCGCTACGCTCCCGCCGCTAATGCCAGCGCTAGGCTAATCCAAACACAGACGCTCCAGGGCTCCATGTGCCAGGGCATAATAAGCCTGCTTGTGAACCGCTCCTTCATTACTCAGTGTTTACACCCAGGACGATAACGATAACGATCTAATAATCGTTCTCAGTAATAAAGATTGGCAGAGTTCACACCACGGCTATAACGATAACTGTATAGAGAAACGATATCGTTAGGATCACTTTCAGAACGATTTTTTTCCGGCTGTTGAACGATAAAACACTGACAGCCAATCAGAATCGATTCTAATTGAACGGCTCGTGCGTTTAAAACGGCGGACGAGATTGTGGAGACGTTAATCGCCGAGGTCCTGAAAAACCCGCCAGTGTTTGACAAGTCACGCCCCTTTTCAGGAAAACGGATGTGGAAAACAATCGTTCTAAACTAAACGGCATTTTTGTCAAAACACTATGACTAAAACTAAATCAAAATTTGCTGTCAAAATTAACTCTGGAATTTTACTAGATTCATCAGAACATTTTTGAGTAATGTACAAACGAAGAGCACGCCAAAATGAACGAGAGGCTATATCTCCGCAACGCTTTAGCGTATTCTGACCAAACTTGGTGTGTGTTTTAACATCCATGACCTGAGGCGACCTGCACAGTTTCGGCACAGTGCCACCTAGTGGTCAGGAGATACGAACATTTTTGTCTAAATCTTCTGAACGGTTTGGCCAAAAATCCCTCAGATTCGGACTAATACCCAATTATCCCATTCCAGCCATTGCGAATTTTGTCTTATATTGGCGTATCATAACGAAATTCAGTATGTGTCTTCGGCTCCATGACCTTTACAGTACTGTAAAAGTGTCCTTTGACCCTGTGCTCAAAAGTTATAATGAAATTTCCAAAAATGTGAATAACTTTTGATGAAATTAGCCGATTGTTATGAAACTCGTCTTAATATATTCCTTGGGTCGTGCGAGAATATGGATACCAATTTTGCCATAGTCGGCCAAACTTCCTGTTTTCTTTAAGAACCTACTTTTTCAAACTTCTCCCTAGACTGTTTGTTCGATTGTCATAAAATTTTTTCGTTTGATTTTCATTAAATTCGAGTCAGATCATCGTCAGACGACGCCGGCAAAAAGTTATGGTTTTCGTGTTGATAGAAGAAGCCGTTTTGTACACCGCATCAACAAAGTTGACGGCATGATGCCAAAACGACGGCATCTCTACAATGCTTTGGCATATTGACACCAAACTTTGAGTCATTGTCACCTGACTCTGACCACACCACGTCAGTTTAGTCACAGCGCCGCCTGTTGGTCGGGAATGATAAACTATTAAATCATTACTAGTGACTATATTCATGATTTTTCAGGCAATGTGCCTAAACTCATCTTAATATGTCTTTGATTACTCACTGTTGCAGCTATATTGGTGGTTGTGTTGTGCTTTATGATAAGCTTTAGTGTGTCTCTGTCTGTCTCTCTGTCTCCAGCTGAAGCCCAGGGCCGGCGCAGAGAACTGCTCCACAGCGAGGTGAGAGGATCAGTGTTTACCAGTGTTTATTCTGGACCCCATACGGCTCTCATCAGCTCGAGACCAGCGCTCGCACGCGTCATACACATCGAGAAGAGCGCATTTAGGCCACGCCCACACGCCTTTAGGTCACACCCACATATATTTAGGCCACGCCCACACACCTTTAGACCACACCCACATACATTTAGGCCACGCCCACATCTTTAGGCCACACCCACATACATTTAGGCCACGCCGGGGAGGGAACACGAGCGTTTAACGAGCGTTTAAGGACACAGAAGTGGACACTTTAAACTGAGTCATATTACTCTGAGAACTAGCATAATAATAGCTTAGCTTACAATATATAAAACTGAGATTTGGATATGTGACTTACCAGTGAGTAATTGTTTACTGCACATGTAGAGTAGTTCTAGTGCGTACTGAGAGTCAGGATCCCACAGTTGACCCACTCGCTCCAGCCGGTGTCCACTTCTGTGTCCTGAAACGCTCGTGTTTCGGGCTCGACGGCTTATTAAACGTTTAAATATTTAATCCGTTCACCTACGTGAGCATTAGCCGACATCAGAGAGCCTTGAAACACATGAATGTAATGTTAAATTATTGAAATATTAAAATGTATAATCTCAGAATGACTGTAATTTATAAAAACTACACAAATAGCTGAAGATCTCCAACAACTGTCCGATGTTGCAATGCAGTTGCTCAGTATTTTTTTGCACTTTGATATATGGTTGCTAGGTTATTGTTGGTGGTTGCTAGGGTGTCTGTGATTGATGACGATCTTCTGTCTGTGATTGGAGGAGTTGTGCATCAGCTGGAGAGTAACACATGTTCACGGATCTCTGATGCCGGTTAATGCTTGTTTAGGCCACGCCCACATGTGTTAAACCACGCCCACATGTGTTAGGCCACGCCCACACCGGGGGATCCCACCGTCTCCATTGACTCCATCCACTTCTGTGTCCTGAAACGCTCGTGTTTCGGGCTCGACGGCTTATTAATCGTATCTCTGGGTGTTTATCTTGTGTGCTGTACACCGTCACACCGCAGCTTTCACACAGGGTTTTGTTCTTTGTTATAAGTCATAAATGACGAGGAGGCAGCTTCACACAACACAGTCAATGGAGACGGTGGGATTGGGTCCCCCCGGTGTGGGCGTGGCCTAAATGTGTGTGGGCGTGGCTTCAGATTATGACTCCCTCCATATCTGAGCTTCTTAAAGACACGGAGCCGGTCAGGAGCCGGTTACTCTGCGGTCAGAAGTGTAACGCAAGACTAATGCATGTTCACTGCCAGCTCCGCCCTAATGAGTGTGTGTATAACAGGATGAGTGTGTGTATAACAGGATGAGTGTGTGTATAACAGGGTGAGTGTGTGTATAACAGGATGAGTGTGTGTATAACAGGATGAGTGTGTGTATAACAGAAGGAGTGTGTGTATAACAGGGTGAGTGTGTGTATAACAGGATGAGTGTGTGTATAACAGGATGAGTGTGTGTATAACAGAAGGAGTGTGTGTATAACAGGGTGAGTGTGTGTATAACAGGATGAGTGTGTGTATAACAGGATGAGTGTGTGTATAACAGGATGAGTGTGTGTATAACAGGATGAGTGTGTGTATAACAGGATGAGTGTGTGTATAACAGGATGAGTGTGTGTATAACAGAAGGAGTGTGTGTATAACAGGGTGAGTGTGTGTATAACAGGATGAGTGTGTGTATAACAGGACGAGTGTGTGTATAACAGGATGAGTGTGTGTATAACAGGATGAGTGTGTGTATAACAGGATGAGTGTGTGTATAACAGGATGAGTGTGTGTATAACAGGATGAGTGTGTGTAAAACAGGATGAGTGTGTGTATAACAGAAGGAGTGTGTGTATAACAGGGTGAGTGTGTGTATAACAGGATGAGTGTGTGTATAACAGAAGGAGTGTGTGTATAACAGGATGAGTGTGTGTATAACAGGATGAGTGTGTGTATAACAGAAGGAGTGTGTGTATAACAGGGTGAGTGTGTGTATAACAGGATGAGTGTGTGTATAACAGGATGAGTGTGTGTATAACAGGATGAGTGTGTGTATAACAGAAGGAGTGTGTGTATAACAGGGTGAGTGTGTGTATAACAGGATGAGTGTGTGTATAACAGGATGAGTGTGTGTATAACAGGATGAGTGTGTGTATAACAGGATGAGTGTGTGTATAACAGAAGGAGTGTGTGTATAACAGGGTGAGTGTGTGTATAACAGGATGAGTGTGTGTATAACAGGATGAGTGTGTGTATAACAGGATGAGTGTGTGTATAACAGGATGAGTGTGTGTATAACAGGGTGAGTGTGTGTATAACAGGATGAGTGTGTGTATAACAGGATGAGTGTGTGTATAACAGGATGAGTGTGTGTATAACAGGATGAGTGTGTGTATAACAGGATGAGTGTGTGTATAACAGGATGAGTGTGTGTATAACAGGATGAGTGTGTGTATAACAGGATGAGTGTGTGTATAACAGGGTGAGTGTGTGGATGAGTGTGTGTATAACAGGATGAGTGTGTGTATAACAGAAGGAGTGTGTGTATAACAGGGTGAGTGTGTGTATAACAGGATGAGTGTGTGTATAACAGAAGGAGTGTGTGTATAACAGGGTGAGTGTGTGTATAACAGGATGAGTGTGTGTATAACAGGATGAGTGTGTGTATAACAGGATGAGTGTGTGTATAACAGAAGGAGTGTGTGTATAACAGGGTGAGTGTGTGTATAACAGGATGAGTGTGTGTATAACAGAAGGAGTGTGTGTATAACAGGATGAGTGTGTGTATAACAGAAGGTGTTGAGGCTATCCTATAGGCCTCGGCATAGATGGCATGGTGTTCTCAACGCGTAGCAGATAAATCCTGAGTCCAAACATTTGCTCTCTTTGGGTGGTGTTCCCGTTTATTATAAAAGTACAAAAGGAATAGTTTACATTAAAATGGTACTTCACCCAGTGCTAAATAATAAAGTGCTGTCGTGCTGTTGGTATTGGGTGCTCACGGCTACGGTAAGAACCGTATGTTCCTCGCCATCCACACCTTTTCCTAACTAATTGCCACACCTGTAAATATACCAAATTCCTAGTGATGCGTCACACCCAGTGCAACACTCCCACCAAGTGGCTAGAGTAAGTAATAGCAATCCTAACCTATCCAGAAAAGGTGAAGGTATAAATGGCTCCTACACCCCGGCCCCATAATTGTGAATATTTACTTTAACCACAATTACCCAAATTACCTATTTTAACTTAAGGAGTCATTTATTTTGCAATGCTAATCTAAGTGAAATCATCTTCTCTTGAGTTTAGGACATCTGTGGTCAGATCATCTAGTCAGGACCTCATCTGTGACACTTCGACTTCCATCAAAAGGCAGATCTTCATTACAGGCCGTTCCAGCTGACCCGTTTTTGGTTTCAGCAGCACTGAGCGGACGAAGCCTTTCTTGTCAGGGTACGTCGGTGTAATTTTTTTTTTCCATCTGCCAGGACCCTTGTTGAGCGACAGGATCCATTATGACCACAATGTCTCCAACAGAAAAGCTTCTTTTTGGTCTCATCCACTTCTGCAGCATTATTTGATTCTAGAAGACCCTCTAGCTCCATTATATGATTCAACAACCCAGTTTTCTCTCCCTCTTCAGTTTGCCCTTCTCCAGCAGGTTTCAGCCTTTCTGACTGAGCCTCGAGATCCCTATCGCATTTCTGCACCTGAGTGGACTGTGCGCTCTTCTCGTTCTCCACTCTACTCACTTCCTGTAGCTCCTGCTTGACCAATGAAAGTTCTGCCCACTGAGGCTCTGTTTTTGCTGATACCAGCTGGTCCTGAGTTTCTGACAACGATGCCTTCAGCTGAGACATTTCTTCTGCATACGTCTGACTGATGGTTATGGATTCCAGTTGTTTCTCCAGCTGGGCTTCCAAAGGCATCACCTGGCCCTTTAGCTGATTGGTGTCCTGTCTTTCCACATTTATCGTCTCCTCCAGGACCTTCACCAGTTCCAGAGCCGTCTGTTTTTGCCTCTCGACATCTAAAACCTTTGACTTCCACGTGAGCTCGCCATCCTCCACACTACTCTGCAGTACTTTCAGCGTGCTCTCCATTTCACTAAGAGTTGATCTGTACTGCTCACACTCGGCCTGAAGTAACCTCTGTCTCTCTTCCGATAGGATGAGTTTCTGCAGCAGATCCGTCACATCTGAGCTGGACATTATGTGCTGCTGTTCTGCTGGACTCTGCTGATTTTCTTTAAGGTTCTTCTGTTCTTCATGTGTGAATGCTTCCAGCCAGTTTGTCTGATGCATTTCTATGTTGAGGTGAGGGAACAGCATCTGGAAAGCTTTTCTGGTGTCTGTCTGGAAAGAGCTCAGCTGCTGCTCAACTTCACCCTGTGCGGCCTTGGCCTGGCTCAATCTTTCTTCACTCAGCCTCACAGTAGCAGATAGAGCTTCCACTGTGGCATAGTTTTTACCTTGCAGTTCGTTGCTCTGGGCCTTTACTCGCTTCATCTCTTCTTTAAGCTGTTGAAGTTCCTCCTCCAGCGAGATCATGCGTGTGTCCTTTCCCAGATTCTCAAACGGCGGTTCAGCTTCAACAGTATCAGCACTTTCCATCTTCTCCAGCTGAGCCTGTAGAGATGCCACAGAATCTTCTGTTTCTTCCCTGACACTCTCAAGTTCATAAATTTGCTCTTTTAGCTTTGGGACTGAGATCCTATTGGCAGTGACAGCAGGACGGCCCATCTTGCCTTTACGCGGCTCACCACCTCTCAGCGAACCATTCACAACCCACCCCAGTAGAGTCCTGACAGCATATGGTCCTTCACCTTGGCTATTTATTATTTCCCGTGGTTCCATGAGCTTCGGTGCATTGGTGCCTATCAGCAATTCCACCTCTGCCTCAAAACTGGGAACTGTAATGCCTTCGAGGTATTTCCATCCCTCTAGGTCCTGTTGAGTAAGAATGTTATTTCTACTCACAGGCATGGTCCTCTGAGTGTAGACTTCAGGTAAGTCCAGGAAGTTTTCTCCATTCAAGCCAGAAACCTCCAGACCACTAAGCAAGATTGTGTCTACAGACCTCTCTTGGCCAAGAGTACAAAGAAGAATGCTAGTCTTGACTCCTGAAAGGTTCAGTTTTCTCATGAGATGTTGAGTACAGAAAGAAGCTGAACTCCCCGGGTCTAGAAAGGCATAGGTGTTCATTATTGTGCTCCCGGACTTGGCCTTCACCTGTACAGGCACAATAGCGAGAACACATTCATCACTTCCGGCCCCAGTATGGCCACATGTCTCCAATGACACAGATGCATTATTGACTGACACTTCCTGTGTTTTAGATTCAATGTGTAGGACAGTTGGATGTTTGTGTTTACATATATCACATGTCAAAGGCTTGTCACATTCCCTGCTCATATGACCTCTCCTCAGACAGCTGAAACACACTCTGCCTACTTTCAAAGCCTCCAATTTCTCCCTGTGCGTCATCTCATCGAGCTGTGAACACTTCTCCACTGAATGCTGACTCTTACACACACAGCATGACCCTTCGACATTCCTTTGTGAAACTGGCCCTCTGCGCTGTTGGTACCAAGCTGCTGATGTGGGTGATCCTGAGGCAGTATTGATGGCAGCAACAGTAGCTTGGCCTCTTCCAGTGTGTCTACTCTTGGGGTTAGAGGAAAGGTCTGGTGGCATACCCTGTAGGTCACCAAAGAGAGGATCAGACAGAATCTTTATCTGACGCTCAATGAAGACCACAAAGTCTGGGAACATAGCTCTGTAACCACGGCGCTCCTGTAGCTCCCAGGCGACAGACCTCCATTTTTCTCTCAGTTTATATGGCAACTTCATCATTATCAGGCGAAGATTGGATGGCACATTCAACTCCTCCATATGCTGCAAATCTTCCATGACATTACAACAATCCCTTAAAAAGATTGAAAAAGACTGCAGAGCATCAATGTCATCAACCCTCATTGTAGACCACGTCATAGCCTTCTCCATATAAGCTACAGCAATTTTCGTTTCGTTTCCAAAATGTTCTTTTAATAGATTCTTTGCTCTCTCATAGCCCTGCCCAAGAGCCATGTTATAGCAACTCCGAACCAGTTCTCTTGGCTGCCCTCTGGTATATTGCTCAAGGTAATAAAGACATTCTTGTTTATTTGTAGTTTTCCTTTCAATAGCTTGCTCGAAAGCTCTAATAAAAGCAGCATATTTAAGTGGATCACCATCAAACTCTGGGATAGTTCGTGGCGGAAGAGAGGCTAAGGCTTGATTCTGAACCAGCTGAGCAGTGATGTTAGTTTGCTGTTGCATAAGGTCATACAGAGTAGGATGTTGAACATTATCAAGAGAGCAATGATGATGCGACTGTGATTGCATACGTATACTCCCTTGTGTGGTCAGTGGCGAAAATCCTGTGGTCAAAGCCTTGGTAAATCTGGATCCATTTCCCTGTACATCCGACTCATGCATGTGGGTAGGCCGACTCCTATGTGAGATCGACGGCTGAGGTCCGGCTGGTGCAACATTAGTAGGTCTGGTTCCAAGGACATTCCCCTGCACTTCAGACCTGTGAGAAGATGGTGCATAGGACACTGAAGGAAAAGGATTATCAGACCTTAATAAAGACTGGGCTTGTGAAATGTGCAGCCTTCCTTTAGGCCGTACAGCCAATGGCAGAGAATGGTCCTGTTGGAAAGAGACAGTTTTAGGAAGTTGCAAGACAGGAGCGGTGTTCAAACAACTTGATGTTTGTGATTTCAAATGAGCATGAAGATAGGCATTCATGGCATCCTCTCCATTATCCTCCACATCCTCACCACCACACACATTTTCAAACACAGACAATCTAGCTGTAGCAACAGCCAACTTGGCCTCAACCTCTAGCTGTTCCCTTTTCCTTTTCAGCTTTGCTTTTTCTATTTGAAGGGCTTCTTCTTCAGCATCAATATCATGCATTTTTCTCAAAGCAGCTGCAGATTGTAAAAGTGCAGCCCTTTCAGCCTTTGCCTCTAAACATGCAGAAATAATACTGGAAGCCTTTGAAAGGACAGAAGAGTGATCTGTATGTTTTACCCCTTTACTTGAAACATTGGATATACTATCTTCAGGTCTTATGTCAGAATTTATTTTAGACAGCACATCAAGATTCTCATCATCATTTTTTGCATCAGCATCGGCCAACCAGTTCTTTACATCATTCTCAAATGTATTAATTTCCTCTGTTTTCTGTGCAAGCCAACGTTGTTGTTGGTCATGTTCAGAATCTGGCATAGGCATTTCCAGCAAAGTAGTTTGAGTTTCTAAAGCCTCATTGCACAACGTGGTATATTTGTTTAGACATTTCTTCACATCAAACACAGTTTGAGATGTTCTGTTCCCAGAAAGAACCTCATTAATCCTCTGCTTAATTTTATTAGCTTGCATAAGTTGGGATTTCCGATTTTTTTGCAGATTTTCGTACAACATTGTAAATCCCTTAGCTGTTAATTTTCTTATGCGTTTCCCCGAGTCATCAACAGCAACACTAGGCTTATCAGAAATATAATTTTCGTCTGTAGCCACAGAAGCAATGTTGGCTCTATCGAGCAAGGTTTCTTCCTCTCCAATCATCTTTATGCACTAAGCACGTCAAGTTCAAAGCACTCAATGAAAACAGCACAATTAACTTTACTTATGCAGAGGCAACCAACAGCACGCACAACACAGCACTTTCAATTTTACGAAGCAACAACACTGAAACAGTCTTTCATTTCAATTTCGAGAGTCCACCTTTTTTCCAATTCCATCAGCAAAAATATATGAAAGTGTACCCACCAGCTTTCCGTGATTGCGATCTGCGTGAGAACTTACAAGTGTTTCAATGATGACTTCCAAGCTTCGCAACAGGTAAGCAATCCAATGAGATGGGCAATCATTTCAATATCCAAACAGTACTCCTGTCCAGTTCAGAAGCGTATCCAAAACAGAAAGGAATCGGTTCTTACTGTGTTGAGGCTATCCTATAGGCCTCGGCATAGATGGCATGGTGTTCTCAACGCGTAGCAGATAAATCCTGAGTCCAAACATTTGCTCTCTTTGGGTGGTGTTCCCGTTTATTATAAAAGTACAAAAGGAATAGTTTACATTAAAATGGTACTTCACCCAGTGCTAAATAATAAAGTGCTGTCGTGCTGTTGGTATTGGGTGCTCACGGCTACGGTAAGAACCGTATGTTCCTCGCCATCCACACCTTTTCCTAACTAATTGCCACACCTGTAAATATACCAAATTCCTAGTGATGCGTCACACCCAGTGCAACACTCCCACCAAGTGGCTAGAGTAAGTAATAGCAATCCTAACCTATCCAGAAAAGGTGAAGGTATAAATGGCTCCTACAGAAGGAGTGTGTGTATAACAGGATGAGTGTGTGTATAACAGGATGAGTGTGTGTATAACAGAAGGAGTGTGTGTATAACAGGATGAGTGTGTGTATAACAGGATGAGTGTGTGTATAACAGAAGGAGTGTGTGTATAACAGGATGAGTGTGTGTATAACAGGATGAGTGTGTGTATAACAGGATGAGTGTGTGTATAACAGGATGAGTGTGTGTATAACAGGATGAGTGTGTGTATAACAGGATGAGTGTGTGTAAAACAGGATGAGTGTGTGTATAACAGGATGAGTGTGTGTATAACAGGATGAGTGTGTGTATAACAGGATGAGTGTGTGTATAACAGGATGAGTGTGTGTATAACAGGATGAGTGTGTGTATAACAGGATGAGTGTGTGTATAACAGGATGAGTGTGTGTAAAACAGGATGAGTGTGTGTAAAACAGGATGAGTGTGTGTATAACAGGATGAGTGTGTGTATAACAGAAGGAGTGTGTGTATAACAGGATGAGTGTGTGTATAACAGGATGAGTGTGTGTATAACAGGATGAGTGTGTGTATAACAGGATGAGTGTGTGTATAACAGAAGGAGTGTGTGTATAACAGGACGAGTGTGTGTATAACAGGACGAGTGTGTGTATAACAGGATGAGTGTGTGTATAACAGGATGAGTGTGTGTATAACAGGATGAGTGTGTGTATAACAGGATGAGTGTGTGTATAACAGGATGAGTGTGTGTATAACAGGATGAGTGTGTGTATAACAGAAGGAGTGTGTGTATAACAGGGTGAGTGTGTGTATAACAGGATGAGTGTGTGTATAACAGGACGAGTGTGTGTATAACAGGATGAGTGTGTGTATAACAGGATGAGTGTGTGTATAACAGGATGAGTGTGTGTATAACAGGATGAGTGTGTGTATAACAGGATGAGTGTGTGTAAAACAGGATGAGTGTGTGTATAACAGAAGGAGTGTGTGTATAACAGGGTGAGTGTGTGTATAACAGGATGAGTGTGTGTATAACAGAAGGAGTGTGTGTATAACAGGATGAGTGTGTGTATAACAGGATGAGTGTGTGTATAACAGAAGGAGTGTGTGTATAACAGGGTGAGTGTGTGTATAACAGGATGAGTGTGTGTATAACAGGATGAGTGTGTGTATAACAGGATGAGTGTGTGTATAACAGAAGGAGTGTGTGTATAACAGGGTGAGTGTGTGTATAACAGGATGAGTGTGTGTATAACAGGATGAGTGTGTGTATAACAGGATGAGTGTGTGTATAACAGGATGAGTGTGTGTATAACAGAAGGAGTGTGTGTATAACAGGGTGAGTGTGTGTATAACAGGATGAGTGTGTGTATAACAGGATGAGTGTGTGTATAACAGGATGAGTGTGTGTATAACAGGATGAGTGTGTGTATAACAGGGTGAGTGTGTGTATAACAGGATGAGTGTGTGTATAACAGGATGAGTGTGTGTATAACAGGATGAGTGTGTGTATAACAGGATGAGTGTGTGTATAACAGGATGAGTGTGTGTATAACAGGATGAGTGTGTGTATAACAGGATGAGTGTGTGTATAACAGGATGAGTGTGTGTATAACAGGGTGAGTGTGTGGATGAGTGTGTGTATAACAGGATGAGTGTGTGTATAACAGAAGGAGTGTGTGTATAACAGGGTGAGTGTGTGTATAACAGGATGAGTGTGTGTATAACAGAAGGAGTGTGTGTATAACAGGGTGAGTGTGTGTATAACAGGATGAGTGTGTGTATAACAGGATGAGTGTGTGTATAACAGGATGAGTGTGTGTATAACAGAAGGAGTGTGTGTATAACAGGGTGAGTGTGTGTATAACAGGATGAGTGTGTGTATAACAGAAGGAGTGTGTGTATAACAGGATGAGTGTGTGTATAACAGAAGGAGTGTGTGTATAACAGGATGAGTGTGTGTATAACAGGATGAGTGTGTGTATAACAGAAGGAGTGTGTGTATAACAGGATGAGTGTGTGTATAACAGGATGAGTGTGTGTATAACAGAAGGAGTGTGTGTATAACAGGATGAGTGTGTGTATAACAGGATGAGTGTGTGTATAACAGGATGAGTGTGTGTATAACAGGATGAGTGTGTGTATAACAGGATGAGTGTGTGTATAACAGGATGAGTGTGTGTAAAACAGGATGAGTGTGTGTATAACAGGATGAGTGTGTGTATAACAGGATGAGTGTGTGTATAACAGGATGAGTGTGTGTATAACAGGATGAGTGTGTGTATAACAGGATGAGTGTGTGTATAACAGGATGAGTGTGTGTATAACAGGATGAGTGTGTGTAAAACAGGATGAGTGTGTGTAAAACAGGATGAGTGTGTGTATAACAGGATGAGTGTGTGTATAACAGAAGGAGTGTGTGTATAACAGGATGAGTGTGTGTATAACAGGATGAGTGTGTGTATAACAGGATGAGTGTGTGTATAACAGGATGAGTGTGTGTATAACAGAAGGAGTGTGTGTATAACAGGACGAGTGTGTGTATAACAGGACGAGTGTGTGTATAACAGGACGAGTGTGTGTATAACAGAAGGAGTGTGTGTATAACAGGGTGAGTGTGTGTATAACAGGATGAGTGTGTGTATAACAGGATGAGTGTGTGTATAACAGAAGGAGTGTG
>NW_026607234.1:520000-535090 GCF_029890125.1 Rhinichthys klamathensis goyatoka | reverse complement strand
TTGATTAAAATGCTAAATTTGATATAACATTAATAATAAAAAGCGCTTTCTTCTGAGTACTCAGAAGACACTTTACATAGAAAAAAGAAAAAAGAAAAATCACAAAAGCAGCAGGAACAATATCAACAAATGCACTAAAAAACACACTGAACTAAGCTAAACATTAAAAGCCTTTTAAAAAGGTGAATTTTATCAGTGATTTGAATGTTGCAGTCACGGATTTGTTTGGGGAGAGAGTTCCAGAGGGAGGGGCAGCAACAGAGAAGGGCTCTGTCACCCCAGGTTCGGTGCCTGGTCCTGGGAGGTAGAGTCAGGAGGTTGGCATCAGATAGAGCGGTTGGGTTGTGGGTTGTGGCGGTGGAGCAGGTCACTGAGGTAAGAAGGGCCTGGTTATGTGTGTGAGAGGAGGATTTTGAATTGAACTCGTTGTGGGACCGGAGCCAGTGGAGGTTCTGGCAGTTCTGGTGATTTGTATTATGTGGTGTTCAAAAGGAGAGGTTATTGTCAAAGATGACTCGAGGTAGGGGTGGGCGATATGAGCAAAAATTCATATCACGATATTTTTATCACATTTTAGTACACCTAGTTAAATTACAGGCAAAAATGTATTTTAAAACCCTATTACTAGAAACAGGTGAGGGATTTAATTGGACATAGACCTGAAAAATCTTTTTTTATTGTGCCATTGTTTTTCTCAAAAAGTGCAAACGTGCAACATGAGGTAGGCTCTGAATTCACTTGTTATCTCTTTGCGGGGTCAAATAATTCCTTCGCTAATAATTCGTAAGATGAGTAACTCTGGAGTTTGGTTTATTGAATACGTTGTAATGGTCAAAGTTAGCTTCAGTAAAGTTAGCTTCAGTAAAGTTAGCTTCAGTAAAGTTAGCTTCAGTAAAGTTAGCATCAGTAAAGTTAGCTTCAGTAAAGTTAGCTTCAGTAAAGTTAGCTTCAGTAAAGTTAGCATCAGTAAAGTTAGCTTCAGTAAAGTTAGCATCAGTAAAGTTAGCATCAGTAAAGTTAGCTTCAGTAAAGTTAGCTTCAGTAAAGTTAGCTTCAGTAAAGTTAGCTTCAATAAAGTTAGCTTCAGTAAAGTTAGCTTCAGTAAAGTTAGCTTCAGTAAAGTTAGCTTCAGCTAAGTAAAGTTAGCTTCAGTAAAGTTAGCTTCAGTAAAGTTAGCATCAGTAAAGTTAGCTTCAGTAAAGTTAGCTTCAGTAAAGTTAGCTTCAGTAAAGTTAGCTTCAGTAAAGTTAGCTTCAGTAAAGTTAGCTTCAGTAAAGTTAGCTTCATTCATTGAGAGATAATGTGCGCCTTTGGGGTTTGTAGTCTTTGTAATTACGTGTTTCACAGTCTTATACCAGCAACAGTTTCACATTGTGACACGATATATATTGTTATATACTGTGTATTGTTGTGCATGTGAACTGATATGACACTGATATGTGTCTGTGGTCCGCACACGTGCTCTGATACAGTACAGAGAGGGGTATTTTCACGTTTGCGTGGATGAAATCCTTCATTCGCTCCATCATCTTGTCTGTTCGGTTAATGATGTGTCGTGGTGTGTCGTATAGCTGAAGCTCTCGCTGCGTCGGCGGGCTCGAAGGTAAATAAATCACAGCTGGGGCGTTCCTCTACGTGAGCGTACAGATGGTTCGCTGTTATTTATAGATCCTCAAGGGTAAGTGCAGTTTACTAAGGCACTGCTGAGATGTGAACGCAGGATCTCATGTTTATTAGCCAGGTGCTTTTTCTAGTTTTTTAAGTTTTCCGCTTATAAGTGAATTGTACTTTTGATTAATCTCTTTAATGTTTTTGACCTAGAAAAGCTGTTTTATTCTGCTGATATCTGCAATATTATGTACACTGCCATTCAAAAGTTTGCAGTCTGCAATATACAGGTGAAACTGGAAAATTTTTAATATTGTGCAAAAGTTAATTTATTTCAGTAATTCAACTTAAAAGGTGAAACTAATATATTATATAGACTCATTACATGCAAAGTGAGATATTTCAAGCCTTTATTTGTTATAATTTTGATGATTATGGCTTACAGCTTATGAAAATCTTTTCACAATATTCTAATTTTGAATTTGGGGTTTTCATAAGCTCTAGCCATAATCATCAAAATTATAACAAATAAAGGCTTGAAATATCTCACTTTGCATGTAATGAGTCTATATAATATGTTAGATTATTGGGTATCCTCGGGCAAAATGTTCATATCGGTGCATCCCTAAATAAAGTATTAATTTCTGCAAACTGACCCCCAGCCTTATGAATTATAGTTTATGTTCAAATCAGATACTAATAATCAGAACAAGACCTGACTCTTTTTGGTGCCGTTTTCGGCCAAGCATTTTGCAGTGAACAAGCATCGTTTAATGAAGTCTGATCCGTATCAGTTCTGAGTGACTGTGATAACGCTGTGGTCGGATCGGTTGTGCGCTGAAACACAGAGCCATTTGTGTTCAGGGTTTCACTCCATCCTCGCAGAGCCAGCCGAGCTGAAAGGCTAACAGCTTGATAAGCAGGTGTTTGGGTTTGCGTAGCCTTGCACGTCTGCATTAAGTTGACCTTTGCATTGGGTCCCGGTCCGTAACGTGTGACATATGGAGCCGACGGCATCAAAACTGGTGCATATGAAAGTGTGAACTATCTATTAAAAATTGCCGGCTGTCTGACCAACGTATTATGAAGTGTGACTGAAGTGTGTTAAAATCACACTGATCCTTTAATCTGGACACATGGTCAATAGAGCGGCTACGCCATGCCATTCACATGTAGATTTGATTATCCACTAACAGTATTGATTATTTGGAGTGTGTGTATAATTGTGTCCGCTGAGAGCCGCAGAGAAAGGGCACGAGGGAATCCACATGTGGTTTGGCATTTCCGTAGATGCGTCTGTCATCCATTTAGGGTCCGATGTCAGAGCTCATAAAGGAGCGCAGAAGCCTGTTCTTGGTTGTTATAGTTCGTTCCACATCAAAGAAACTCCATAATGGTGGAGTTATTGCTGCCAGGGTTTATGGGAGATGTTCGAGGAGCACATCTGTGGATCTGGTGCCGTGACCCGATCTCATACTCGTACAGCTGATGCCCGCCTCTCTGTTCCCTCCATCTGTTCACCTCATTCACACTCTTTATCAACAGCGTCGGGACGACAACTTTACACTGAGAGTGTGTGACGAATGAGTGTAAGTGAGGGTAGACAGTAGTGTACGGGATTCTCTGACTCGTGTAGTGGGAAATGGATCTAAAAGTGTCTGATTAATCCGTCATAAAGAGGAAAACTGGTTGGGCTTATTTACCGGGATTACCTAAGGGAAAGTTGATGATTTTATTTATTTATTCATTAAAAATACAATAATAATAATGCAAATAATGTGTGTATTTTTGAAACTGTATGTATTTTTGTATTTACTCTGAAATAAAACAGTTGGGTAATTATCTAAAAATTGTATTGTATATTTTTATTAATATGTATATTTTTATTTTATATACATGTTAAATGCATAAGTAAAAATTATTTAAAATATGACTATATACATTATATGTAATAATAAAATATTAATAAATATGCAATATATCACTCAATTCCAATCATTCGCGATACATGAGGTTTATTTGAAAATGAACATGTACTAATATCTGATAAGTTGAGTTTGAACAGATGTAAATGTGTGTCTAAGTAAGTCTGTGTAGTTGTACTTTTGTTTGCTCTGTGATTGATGTTGCGGTTTCTTTCCGCTCTTGTGATCTCTGTGTGTGTGTGTGTGTGTGCACTGACTCACACGAGTCAGTGCACATGTGTTAGTTTTGTATGTTTGTGGTTGTATGTGTGTGGTTGTGTTTGCATGCGTCTCTGACAGATGTAAACGGTTATCAACTGAGAGAGAGAGAGAGTGAGTGTGTGTGTGTGTGTGTTTGTGTGTGAGTGTGTGTGTGTCGGGTCTGTCCAGTCACACGAGTCAGTGCACATGTGTTAGTTTTGTTTGTGTGTGTGTGTGTTAGTTTTGTGTGTGTGTGTGTGTGTGTGTGTGTTAGTTTTGTGTGTGTGTGGTTGTGTGTGTGTTAGTTTTGTGTGTGTGTGTGTGGTTGTGTTTGCGTGCGTCTCTGACAGATGTAAACGGTTATCAACTAAGAGAGAGAGAGAGAGTGTGTGTGTGGTGTGTGTGTGTCAGGTCTGTCCAGTCACACGAGTCAGTGCACATGTGTTAGTTTTGTATGTGTGTGTGTGTTAGTTTTGTGTGTGTGTGGTTGTGTTGCGTGCGTCTCTGACAGATGTAAACGGTTATCAACTAAGAGAGAGAGAGAGTGTGTGTGTGTTTGTGTGTGAGTGTGTGTGTGTGTGTCAGGTCTGTCCAGTCACACGAGTCAGTGCACATGTGTTAGTGTTTTGTATGTGTTGTTTGTGTGTGTGTGTGTGTGTGTGTGTGTGTTAGTTTTGTATGTGTGTGGTTGTGTTTGTGTGTTAGTTTTGTGTTTGTGTGTGTGGTTGTGTGTGTGTGTTAGTTTTGTGTGTGTGTGGTTGTGTTTGTGTGTTAGTTTTGTGTGTGTGTGTGGTTGTGTGTGTGTGTGGTTGTGTTTGCGTGCGTCTCTGACAGATGTAAACGGTTTGTGTGGACAAACAAACACTTGTCTTGTGTAGCGCTCTGGAAAGAAATGACCCAGTTTTGATGAAGCCGCTATACAGCTTTCCTGCTCATTCATTCATCATTATTTCTTTTAGGGGAAATAAATGCAGAAAAATAACACCGTGCTGCTGATGGAGTCATATTGATATTATTATTTTTCTCAAAATATTGCATTAATGCTTTTGATCCTCCTTGCATCAGTTTAAAATAGATGTGCATATTTGATGAAGAATTAATAAAGAGGGTGGGTCTTATCCAGTCCAATTTTAGCTTTATATAAAAACATGAATACATATACAATAAATGCAGAAAGGCATCGTTTTTTTGCTTTGTAATATGTGTTGTGTGGCCTTCAGGGTCATGCAAAGGTTGAAATGCAACGTTTCTGATGCATTTGTTGACGATGTGAATCATTGCAGCGCTGAAGCTGAACCTTTAACTCACAATCAGAATTACCAAAAACATATTGAGTTGATTACTCAGTGTTTATGAGAAACTAGTCATCTGGATGCAATATCTTTAAACCGCCCACCACACACACACACACACACACACACACACACACACACACACACACACACACACACACACACAGAGAGAGTTCAGGAGATGGTGAATCATCTCTCTGCTTATTGATTTGTTCGTGTGGCTGACAGTTGATAAAGCTTTTCCTTGTAACTGAACTCCAATAAATGTGTGGTTTCCTTCCGGCTCGTGTGTCTCGCTTCAGTCCCAGCGCCGAGTCCAGGTTCAGATGTCTCGCCTGTGTCCTCGACGTTCATCAAACGCGTCCTCAGCTCTTTTAGACGTGCTTGTCTTGAAACCGATCTCTTTAATCGCAGTGAGAAGTCTCCTGCTTCTCGAGTGTTTCTCCTGAGCTTTAATCTCACATTTGACTCCTCTAGAGTTTCACAAGAGATCTTAATGATTTGTCAAGACACCAAACCAAGTCTACAATCAAAAGTCTGAGTATAAACTCCTCAAATGATCCGAGCTGCTCCACACCTCTCGTTTTTATCTCTCCTGACTGAGGATCTTTAATGGAAACATCTGAGATGAGTTGATACAGAAAGCTGAGCACTTCTAGACGTCGTCTCCTCGTCTGTTGAACACGTGCTGGACTGGTTTTGCTGGGGGTCTTGGCTGTGGGTTTGTCCCAGATAAGCAGTGCTCGTCGCCACAGACAGGTGGCGCTGTGGATCACGGTTCTCCGTCCCCAGAGATTACAGATGACCTATTAAACCACAAGCTCTGCTCAATGTGCTGAGATGACAAAATACATGTGACCTGGCCTGATCTTCCTTCTCTTTCTCTTTCTTTCCACAGACATTTCCAGAATTTCATTTTACACAGGTGAGTGAATTACCATAATCTCTCTCTCTCTCTTTCTCTCTACGTTTTATTTCAAGTCAAGCAACGCAGACTAAATCTCTGAGATGTGTGAAGTCTACATGTGTCTTCAGAGGAGGAGACGAGGGCGTTGACCTCAATGTGGTTCATTGAGTCAGAAGAGTAAAAACAAAAAAAAAGACTATCAATAATGGCTTTTTTTGTCCCTGTGACAATAAAATTTGTGCCGTTCAGTGCAAACAATAATTTTCTGGTAACCCCTTACAATGAGGCTTCATTTGTTATCATTAGTTAACATGAATACAGCATTTATTAATCTTAGTTAATGTTAATGTCAACATATAATACATTTTGAAATCAAAAGTTGTGTGTTAACATTAGTCAATGCACTGTGAACAAACGAACATTAACCTTGATTAATAAATGCTAAAGAATGTATTTCTCATTGTTAAATGTTTATGTGTCTATTTGCACATATTTGTGTGTGTGTTCATATTTGTTGGGGCGCTGAGGTTTGGATTCATTAGTTTGGGGTCTCGCTGAGGTTCGTTTGACGTGGTAACGAGAGGAAATGACCCGATGAGTCATGGCTAAAGGAATACTAGTTTACTGCACACTACAATTTTATTTTATTTTATTAAAATTATGTTATTATATATTGTATTCAAATTAATATAAAATTATAATTAAATTTTTTATATTATATTTAAAAAAAAAATATATAGTTCTTATATTTTATTTATATGGTATATTTTATATAAATGATGTATTAAAAGAATATATATACATATATATGTGTGTGCAAATAAATTCTGCAAAATATATTGCTCATTTTTAATTCTTTGTTAAATGTGAAGTGTTACCCATCAGTATTTTTTTGGCAATTTCGCATTATATCAAACTTTACATCCTTAAAACATGTTGCTTTCACTTGATAAGCAAAATTTAATGCAACTTAGCCTAACTTTTTTCATGCAAAATTTAATAATGTTTATTTTTTCACTCCACTGGGAATTAAGCATGAAAAATCAGTTTGTTTGCTATGTATATACACCCTAAGTATTTTGTAAGTGGCGTACTTTTTAAATGTAAAAAAATCGAAACATACTCTTTGTTTTGGTCCTTTTTTATTCGTTTTTTTTTTTTTTTTTGCACATATTTGTGTGTGTTCATATTTGTTGGGGCGCTGAGGTTTGGATTCATTAGTTTGGGGTCTCGCTGAGGTTTGGATTCATTAGTTTGGGGTCTCGCTGAGGTTGGTTTGACGTGGTAACGAGAGGAAATGACCCGATGAGTCACTAACGCTTGTGCTGACAGCGTCTCAGACATTAATATTCATCTGTGCGCTCTTCACTTCTCCACTGTCCTGCCGTCGGCAGATTCACATGCTCGTCACTGACAGTGTTTCACTGCGGGAACACTGGATTTGGAATATAATTAATGCATGAAGCAGAACGTGTTTAATATAAGGGGCCATAATTGAGTTAAAGGTGCAGTGTGTGATATTTAAGAGGATCTTGTTGACAGAAATGCAATATTATATACATAACTATGTCTTCAGTGGTGTATAAGACCTTGCATAATGAACCGTAATGTTTTTATAACCTTAGAATGAGCCATTATCTACACACACCGCGGGTCCGCTTACATTGACATGTTTCTACGGTGGCCCTGAACGGACAAACGGGTTTCGTCACTGTGTTGTTCTTCACTGACACAATGATGAACAGGTAACAATAATATTCGCAATAACATATCGCTTTACTGAATAATTAAGGAAAGATTAACTGGCTCCTCTCTGCTGTCTCAGACGACGACATCACTTCCTGTCGGCCACCGTAACTTCTGTTGGTTGCGATTCGCATCCTCACCACTAGATGCCGCTAAAAATCACACACTGCACCTTTAATGCGTGAAGCAGAATGTGTTTAATATGAGTTCCTCGTTTAATTAAGAGGTCTGGCTTGAGATGTTATGTGTGTAGAAAATCAATTCTGCATATTTTCTGATGTCAGAGTTGAGCATTTATTAATTTAGCAGACGTTATGAATACTTCAGCACAAGCGATTAATCATAAGCGATCAATAGTGCTGTAATACAGAGTTGTGAAAGTCGGCCAGAAAGGATGGATCCAGCACAGAACCGCGAGGTGAGAGCGTGCAGAGTGAGCGAGTGATGTTCGCTGAGGCGAGGGGGGCGTTTGCTCCGCATGTCAGTGTTGTGTTGTGCGTCACTGATGGTGTTCGTACAGCAGCTGATTCACCAGCAGGAGTCAGACTGAAGATGCAGATGTTCCCCGCTCATGAACACGCGGTTTAATTACTCCACAGATGTGCTTTACTGCGTCCGCTGTCTGTGTTGGAAACGCAATACTAGTGTTTCTACTGTTTACACACTACTGGTTTATTTATTTTATGAAAAGTGTAATTTTTTTTATTTTTTTACACACACACACACATATATAGGCTATATATATATATATATATATATAATTTACTTTAAAGTGACTTTACTCATTTTTATAATTTTTTTTACTTTTATATATATTTTTATATAAAATATTTAAATAGTATTATTTGTTTATATACATTTTTTTATTTAATCCTATTTTATGTAATTAAATATATGATTATATATATATACAATTATAATTTTACTATTTTCTATTTATAGATGTTATATATTATATTTTATAGACATTACAAATTAATATAAATATAATTTTTATTATTTAGATTTTAATTTTTAAATGTTATGTAAATTATATATTAATATAAAATACATGATTACTTCAATGTTTTCTATTTTTTATTATTGTGTATATATATATATATATATATATATATATATATAATTTAATCTTTTTTCTATTTTTAGATTTTATATATTATATTTTATATAAAATATATATTAATATAAATAGAATGTCATTTTATTATTTAGATTTTATTTTTTTAATTTTATGTAAACTATTGTTTAATATAAAATACATTATGACTTTTTTATATTATTCAAAAAATGTGTATAACATATATTAGTATTTAGTGTTTAAATTGTATTTTTTTAATATAATATTATTCTGTTTTATTTAATTAATATAACATATGTATTATGATTTTATTTATGTGTTTATTACTACATTTTATATACATTAATTATTATAATATTATATATACAGTATATATCGATTAGATATGTAATCTGTACTCTGATGTTTTGCAGTGTCTCTTGATAATATATTGTCTTGATCTCGGGGGATTTTCACAAAGGAAACACTCGTGTGCTTTTGTCCCGATCCCCTCCTCTGTCCCATACGGTGCATCACACACACACACACGCACACACACACACACACTCACACTCACTCTCACTCTCACTCTCACACACACACACACACACACACACACACACTCTCACACACACACACACACACACACACACACACACACACACACACACACACACACACACGTCTGTGCGCTGTGTTCATTCATGCGTGAGTGGAGTGTGTGTCCGAGAGGAGTGTGTGTCCGAGAGGAGTGTGTGTCGGTGCTCAGGCCCGCTCTGTAAAGGCTTTTGTCAGGATCGGCGGGCCGGATGTGAAGCGTTTGTATAGGAAGAAAACTGCAGCCCTCCCTTCCCAGCAGCCTCTTTGTCTCACTCTCTCTGTGTTTGGGGTTTTAAAGAGGGGGTGTAGATCCACACACACGTTAGCGCCCGCATGAACGACCAGCAGAGTGTGTGTGTCGTGTCACGGTTAGTGCTGGGTCATTTAACCACCCGTGCGTCTTTTTGAAGGACACACAGGCAAGTGTCATCCGGTCGTCATCTTTGAATAAAAAACTTTTGCCTTTTTAATGTAGTTTTGTTTAGAAATGTCTGAAAATGTTCAAATGTTTTTAAGAAAACCGGAGTCAGGTTATTAAATAGGCAGTCTGGTTAAATAATGGTTTAAACAGGATTATGGCTGAGATATGTGATTGGGTTCATTCACACAATGGAAGTTGGTAAAGTCCTAGCAATGCATTGTGGGATATAGTATGAAGTGTGCTTTGTAAATACTGCACATTTGGACTTTAGAGAGGTTTATAGTTACACATACTATATTAGTGAACAAACTACACAACTAGTAAGAGTAGAAAGGTTTTCAAATGAGAATCATAACAGATGATTGATTTGATTGATTGATTAGCCTAAATATTATATTATATCGATTTTTTTTAATTATTTGAATTATACTTTATATGAATTTTAATATAATCATAAATATATTATAATTTTGCTTATTCATGCCCTTTTTTTTATATGATCATGTTGTAGGCACTCCAGAAATAGAGGAATAGGAGGTTAACTTGTTTTCCGATGAGAATGGTCTCGTTTCTCTCCAGCCAGCGTGTGTGTTTTGTCGCTGTAAGTGTGTTTTGGAGTGTGTATGGGATCGTCCTGGTATTTCCTGTTCCTGCAGATCCTCCGAGGTCTCCTGTTCTTGCCCAGGACAGTCTCGGACTCGGGGGTTCGGGACGAGAGGCTGTTTGGGGTCCGTCTGTGGGTCCTGAGTGGACGAGAGCTTTGCAGGATCTCCTGCTGATTAAGCCTATGATTGGCTTAAAACTCAGAGCTGTGCGCACACACACACACACACACACACGCTCTCACACACACACACACACACGCACGCTCACACACACACACACACACACGCTCTCACACACACACACGCACACACTCTCACACACACACACACACACACACACACACACACACGTTCACACACACACGCTCTCACTTCTCTTCTCTTCTCTTCTCTTCTCTTCTCTTCTCTTCTCTTCTCTTCTCTTCTCTTCTCTTCTCTTCTCTTCTCTTCTCTTCTCTTCTCTTCTCTTCTCTTCTCTTCTCTTCTCGGCGAGCAAACTGTCCTGGGACGCATATAAACGTGGCTTATAATTATATTTTATTTTATTCAATAGCAAATAGTATTAGTAGTAATATCAATGTTAATTTTACATTAATCACAAATATATATTATAAATATCAGTATGCATATTATACATTAAAATAAATGACAGCAACATTTGTCACTTTTTATTTGAATGGTCCTGGAGTTTTAGAAAGGTGCTATATAATTATTAATAATAATAAAAATGAACATTTGAATATAAATGTGTATTATAATTGTATTTATAAATAATACTACTACTAATAATATCATTATTCCCAGAGTTATTTTTATTATAATAATAAAGCATATGTACAAAAATAATAATACCTTTGCATTTATAATAATAATAATAATCATTATTTGTGTAAATGCAATTTTCAAATAATAATTATTATATTTATTTATTTATTTTACAATAAAAACTCTCTGTGCAAGTAGACTAATGATACAAATATAAGAGTGTGAACGGCCCCTTAAAAACCAGCTGCCTGTGTATCTGCAGTGAACAGCATGGCAGCGCACTAGTCTTTGGTTTATAGTGTAAAGAAAATAAGCAGAGCATGCTGGGAGAAACACATGGGTGTTTTGGGGACCAAGGCAGTAAAAATGCCCTAGCAAAGACAATGCAGGTCAGCAGTGATTTGCAGTCGTGGTTGACTTGGTAAACAGCCTCTGTTGAAGGAAATGAGTGTGGGATTTGCATATTAATTAGATTGCAGTGGCTCCTCCCCCTCTAGCTTTGCACTGGCCTTCCCGAACTCATCGGCTCATTCTCCTCGGTGAGGCCGAGCCACACACACACTCCGTCTGTCTCCTCACTGAGGACTGACACACACTCCGTCTGTCTCCTTGCTGAGGACTGAGGACTCCAGGTATCAGGGCAGGATTTGTGTTCCCGTCGAGAGCTTCTTCAGTGGATAGATCTGAACAGGATCTGTGTGTCTGAAGGTGGATTATCTGCAGTCGAAGGCCGGTGTCGGTGTGTGTGTGTGTGTCAGGACAGGTTCTCATGAGGGTGTTTGAGAGCGGCGGGTGCTGGCTGACCCTCTCCACGGGCTCAGACAGACAGTCTGACGCTTACATGGAGAAGAGACGCTGCAGTGCTTTCCCCTTGTGCTGGGCCGCAGGTACACACACCTCTGTCTGTTCATGCTGTCTAATGCGGGAGTGTGTTTGTGCATCGGGGGGGGGGTTGTGCGGATGAGTTTGAAGTGTCATGTTTTGGTAGTTGAAAGCATTTTGACACAAGCATTAGTGTTTATTTTGATCTTTTTATTATTTTTTACTTTTTTTATTCTATGTAATAATTTTTTATTTTTTAATTAATTTTTTTATTTTTAGGTGTTCAAGCACGAAGTGCTGAAAACCTATTGTATTTGTACTGATTTTTATTATTATTATTATTATTATTATTTTTCTTCCGCCGTAAAACGCATCGTGCAGACCAAACCGTAAGTGCTAGAGACTTGAAACTTGGCCAGTAGGTAGTACAAAAATCGAGGAGAGGTTATCAAATTATGAGCCCGATTGGCCCATAGGTGGCGCTATAGCAACCAATTGCACAAAACTGCTCATAACTCCTAGACCGTAAGTCGTAGACTCAAGTGTCTTATATCACTGGAAAGCTGGTCACCTGACGAAAAAAACGTATATCTCCGATTTAATTTCCGCCAATATAGATTTTCCGCCATTTTGAATTTTGTCAAAAAACTACTTTTGCGAACTAGTCCCTGGTTTTTTGTCCGATCGGAACCAAACCAGTGCAGAAATGTTCTTTGGAGTCTGACTGTTAATAATTATTGAAAAAAAGTTGAAATTTCGATTTTCGGTCGCTAGGGGGCGCAAAATGAACATTGTGGGAGGAGCCTATTTTACTAAAATGGCTATAACTCGATAAGGAAATGAGATAGCTTCACCAAACTTGGTACACATGTGAATGAGTTCAATCTGAGGTCACAGTAAAAAAATCGCAACGATCGAACACTAGGTGGCGCTATAACATGAAAAAAACATATAAAGGGCTGACCGTTAGTCCGATTGACCTGAAAATTGGTATGCAGTGTCTTGGTCCAAGGCCCCATGTATGTGTAAGAGGACATTGGCGTATCTCAAAAAACATGGCCGCCATCGACCAATGAAGTTGAGACGAGGTTAACGGAGGCCAATCGTAACGAAACTCGATGGGCATGTTCGACTCATGGCCCAAGAGGTCTGTAAGAGTTTTGAAAGAAATCGGCCACTAGTTGGCGCTAACGAGTTTTACGGCTCTGTAATCACGTGGTGTTGCACACAACCCCACAAAATGCATATCATTTGATAGATCTCCTCATGATGAACAACTTTGCCTCTAGAACCATTGCTGTCAATCAAACCGTTCATTAAATATTCACGAATATGTTAAAAACCTACTTTTGCAAACTAGTCCCTGGTTTTTTGCCCGATTGGAACCAGACCAGTCTAGGACAATTCTCTGGACTCTCTAGATCAATAATTATTGAAAAAAAGTTGAAATTTGCCATTTGGTTCATTATAACAGGTTCATTTATAAAAAGGGGCGTGGCAAAACACACTCAAAAGCCTATAAATCATAAATAAAAACTCAGAACTTCACAAAAATTGATGAGCATATGTGTCATACCATGGTGAAGAAGCATGCAAAGTTTCATGGAGATCGGACAATAGGTGGCGCTATAACTGTTGAAAAGCTTTAAAACCATACATTTACTATGGTAAATTGCCTGTATTGGCTGTAAATGGTCTTTTCCATCTATGATCGTATAATTTTCATATCTTAATGTTTAAAACCAGTGCAGTACAATTATCTGGACTCTCTAGATCAATAATTATCAGAAAAGGTATAATTACTTCATTTGGATGGCTATAATAGAGTGTAAATCGGATGGCTATAACAGCTATAACAGCTTGGATGGCTATAACAGCCAAAAAGTGGTATTTTACTGCCCCCTGCTGTCATTTCATCATACTACTCTCTAATATTTTTATATATAATTGATATTTAGACTTTATTAAATCATTATTTTAACATTTACAATCACATTTTGTCAAAATTCATCTATTGCTCTGTACTCTCTAGAACAATAATTATAGGAAAATGTATAACTTCTTCATTTGGATGACTATAATAGGGTCACTTCAATATGTAGCCTTGAGCGAAAGCCAATATCTTTTCAATAAATGCTCATAGCTTCTTAAAAAAAGGTCAAGAACAGCTATAACAGCTTGAAAAAGGCTAACAGCCAATAAGTGGTATTTTACTGCCCCCTGCTGTTTAAAAAAAGTCATTTTGTCACACTACTCAACTATAATTAATATTTAGACTTTATAAATTCACTATTTTAACATTTACAATAACATTTAGTCAAAAATCGTCTATTGAAGTGACAATTGAGTCACATTGGCTCCTGAAGTTCCAAATGTCTCTATCTACATCAGAATGAGCGTGTGTAGATTAAATTATATGAAAAACATGGCCTATTGTATAAGTAGGCTGTAATAGCACTGTTGTCCACTAGATGGAGCAGCAGCATTAGACATTTTTAATCTTTTTTTATCAGCTTTCAGCATTGGCTAACAAACAAATGCTTAAAGCATTTTCTTTAATTAGTTTTATATTATTACATTGCAAAGAAATATGTGAAATGCTCATATACCATTAAAACTGATTTTCACAATAACATATCCCAAAAATGTGTGTGTGTGTGTGTGTGTGTGTGTGTGTGTGTGTGTGTGTGTGTGTGTGTGTGTGTGTGTGTGTGTGTGTGTGTGTGTGTGTGTGTGTGTGTGTGTGTGTGTGTGTGTGTGTGTGTGTGTGTGTAAGCATGCATTATGGAGTTAACATGAAAAAAATGGTTTGCTTCAGTGGAGAATACTGGAGAAACAAAGTAGTTGAAAATGAAAGTGAGCCAATAAGTGGTCTTCTACTGCCCTCTGCTGGCCACTCTTCTTATTAATAGTCTTTTTTTGTATATAGACACTATAAAATCACTTATATAACAATTACTATTATAACACATTCATATTTTGTCAGAGTTTATCACTTCAATTGTTCTTATGCTTCATATAATTGCTATCAACGTGGTAAATCATGGTAAATAATGCCAGAAACATGGTAAATCATAGTAAAAAAGGTAAATCATGCTAGAA